>NW_005872882.1:0-5865 GCF_000147115.1 Myotis lucifugus | reverse complement strand
CCATGCGGCTCTTTGGCCCCTTGAGTGTGGCTCTTCCACAAAATACCCGCTCTGCCACAAAATACCGACTTCTGCGCCTGGGCCACGAGGCTTCAATCCGCATTTGAACCTCCAAATGGTGTACAAGTATTTTGTGGAAGAGCCACACTGAAGGGGCCAAAGAGCCGCATGTGGCTCGCGAGCCGAGGTTTGCAGACCACGGCACTAACCTGTGATCGAATAACACGAGTGAAGTCTGCTGGCTGTTTTTAAGTCTTTTCCGCCGGGTTGCTTTCACGCCTGACTTCCAGAGCCCAAGTGCAGGCGTGTCCGGGGACTTTGGCGGTGGGTGATGTCCGCAGGCCCTGTGGGCGGGGGGGCGGTTCGGTGATGTCAGCTCGAAGTTGCAGAAACCTGACCTCAATCTGTCTTAAAGCGCAGGAGGGCCCGGCCGGCGTGGCTCAGTGGTTGAGCATCCACCTATGAACCAGGAGGCCACGGCTGGACTGGGCTCGATCCCCAGTGGGGGGTGTGCGGGAGGCAGCCGATCCGTGATTCTCTCTCATTATTGATGTTTCTAACTCTCTCTCTCTCCCTTCCTCTCCAAAATCAATAAACATATATATATATATATATTTTAAATATATTTTATTGATTTTTTACAGAGAGGAAGGGAGAGGGACAGAGAGTCAGAAACATTGATCAGCTGCCTCCTGCACACCCCCTACTGGGGATGTGCCCACAACCATGGTACATGCCCTTGACTGGAATCGAACCTGGGACCTTTCAGTCCACAGGCCGACGCTCTATCCACTGAGCCAAACTGGTTAGGGCAATAAACATATATTTTTAAAAAAGAGAAATCAGGAGTTTTTTTTTTTTAATCCAGCAGATCTGAAGACCACGTTTTAAAGAAATACCGTGGGTTTTGGAAACAGATCAATCCCATTTAAGTCATATCCTAGCAGCTTGACTGGATCCCATTAATCCTCAGCTTTCTGTCAAAGGCGGTCTGACCAGCTCATCTCCCGGGGCTGTGAGGGCGTTTACGGCGGTAAAACCCGACGGTGCCTGGCACGGGGCATCTCTGGGAATATTTACAGGTTTGACATTTTCGAAAAGTAATAAATGGGTCTCTCCGAAGCCGCCGCCGGAACGGATGTGAGTCGGCGGAATCCCTTTCCCGGGGACCCTTTGTGCGGTAAATAAATAAATAACCCAAAGCAAAATGAATCGTGGGTAACATCTACCCGGCAATCGTGTCAGCAGAACTCATTTTACAAGCTTAGCTATTGTGGGATCTGCGACTTCCCCCACATGACTAGATTCCCATGATGCCAATGGCCTTGGGGTTCTACTTGGAGTTTGCTATGGCTTACGCCTTCATGCTGAAAATGGCGATATCAAATTGCCATGAGATCGGAATTCCCATTAAAAATGTGTCCATTGGGCCCGGCCTGTGTGGCTCAGTGGTTGTGCATCGGCCTACGAACCAGGAGGTCAGGGTTCGATTCCCAGTCAGGGCACATGCCAGGGTTGCAGGCTCGACCCCCCAGTGTGGGGCGTGCAGGAGGCAGCTGATCCATGATTCTCTCCCATCATTGATTTTTTTTCTCTCTCTCTCCCTCTCCCTGCCTCTCTAAAATCAATAAAATATAGATTTTTTTTTAAAAAAAGAATGTCCTGCCCTGATCGGTTTGACTCAGTGGATAGAGCGTCGGCCTGTGGACTGAAGGATCCCGGGTTCGATTCCGGTCAAGGGCATGTACCTTGGTTGCGGGCACATCCCCAGTAGGGGGTGTGCAGGAGGCAGCTGATCGATGTTTCTCTCTCATTGATGTTTCTAGCTCTCTATTTCTCTCCCTTCCTCTGTAAAAAATTAATAAAATATATTTTAAAAAAAGAATTGGGTCTAGGTTTCATATTCTGGAAACTAGTGACCACCGGCATTTTATGAAATAATCAAATAGGAAAACAGAAACGGTGGTTCTCTCCGAAGAAATGAAGGGACTCCGTCAGTAGGGGGCGACCTTGCCAGGTTTTGCAACGTGCCTGAACTTGGGAGGAGGGACGTCCTCCCTTCCCTCGGCGTTCCCAGGAGGTCAGTGGGGAGGTAGGAAAAGACGATGGGAAATGCAGGAGGGCTGGGGAGGGGTTGTCTGTCTGTCTGTCTGTCTGTCTGTTGTTCCTTTCTCGTGGCCCTTGACTAAGTAAGTGCCCAGGTGCAGAGTGAGCCGAGGACACACAGAGGCTGCGGTCGCCAAGGGGATGGGCCAATGGTTTGACTCCGTTCCCGTGGCCGAGTTCTTGGCGTGTTGCAGGGGGGCCTGAGAGCATCTTGAGGGGCCAAGACTGCAGAGAGGGGCAGAGGGGACCCCAGTGCCCTCCATGGCAGCCACCCGAGAGGGTGGGCCATTTGGTAAACGCCGCGTCTTGCCCTGGCCGGTTTGGCTCAGTGGTTAGAGCATCAGACTGTGGACGGAAGGGTCCCAGGTTCGGTCCCGGTCAAGGGCATGTACCTGGGTTATGGGCTCAATCCCTGGCCCTGGTCGGGGCGTGAGGGGGAGGCAACCAATCGATGTGTCTCTCTCACATGGATGTTTCTCTCTCTGTCTCTCCCCCTCCCTTCCACTCTCTCTAAAAATCAATGGGAAAAACATCCTCAGGTGAGGATCCACAACAAGAAAACAGCGCCACGTCTTCTCACTGGATTTTTCAGTGACTGCAGTCTGTGTGCGTGCATCTAGACATTTGTCTGTTAATGACACTGTTGGATGTCATCTTGAATCATCAGCACTACTGACGGAGTGGACAGGGTGGGAACTCTAGAAGATTCTGGAGAACGAAAGATCGACGGAGTGAGAGGGAGAAAACGCTTCTCCCAGGTGATGTTCTGTGAATTGATTACTTGAGAAACCAGCTCGGACAGGGCGTGCTGACACGGGTGTTGGGAGTTACATTCAGTTAATGATACGAGAGGCCAGGTGCATGAAATTCGTGGACAGGTGGGGTCCCCAGGCCTGGCCGTCAACCAGGGCCTTCTGGCTGCCAGCCGGGGACTTCCTTCGTTCCGCGCCACCCCCTGGTGGTCAGCACACGTCATAGCGAGCGATCGAACTCCTGGTCGACCTCCTGCGGGGACAATGTGCCTATTAGGCTTTTATATATATTGATTCTTTGCCATAGGAAGGCTCTGATTCCTCGCTGGATTTAATAATGAATGCCCATAAGCATCGTATGTATTATTCAGAATATCAGGTAGTAGAACCACGATGAGCAGTCATTAAGAGCGTCTATGAAACGCCTTTGGAATGAGTTTTTAGATTTAGGACCCACAAAAGGCTGATTAATGGCATCTTTCTGCTAAATGTCACAAAAACAAACCAGATGCTCTCTCCTGTCAGTAAATCAGAATTGCTGCGGCTCCGGGAAGAATGCGTAATGAGAAGAGCGGGTAAGGTAACGTTGGCTAATTTCTCTACGTGAGCCACTCCAGGTGAATTATTCATCTGTGCTGACCATCGCAATTATATGGGTTGAGTGGCAAGGGTGAGCGTGAAGGGTTCTACTCAGCAGGTCTGATTTGTATTCCCGCAACGGCACAGGCCACGGCTGGTTACGGATGAGCATGTCGTAACGCTATATCATGTCTGATGGGGAATAAGATCGCTTGAGAACGAGGATTTGTTAATGAGGAAAAGGCAAATTATATGTATTGCGGTTGCTCATCGCGGGGCAACTCTCAGTGACTTTCCTTCAAAATGATGGGGAGACAGCGTTTGGATTGACACCTCCATTAGGACGACACGTAAATTTACTGGGCAATCACCCAATTCAACAAATAGGGATCGAGCCCCTCTTCAGTGCAAAGCACTGGCCCTAGGTCAGGGGTGGGCAAACTTTTTGACTCGAGGGCCACAATGGGTTCTTAAACTGGACCGGAGGGCTGGGACGAAAGCATGGATGGAGTGTTTGTGTGAACTAATATAAATTCAAAGTAAACATCATTACATAAAAGGGTACGGTCTTTTTTTTTTTAGTTTTATTCATTTCAAATGGGCCGGATCCGGCCCGCGGGCCGTAGTTTGCCCACAGCTGCCCTAGATGTTGATGGGGTGTGGGTGATGGAGAGGACATGATCGTTGCTCTTGCCACTGTTAGCTGTCACCTCATCCTCTTCCTGCACCCCTAAAATATGTCTGTCTTTGCCCCTCCCTACCTGGACACAGAACCCAGCAATTTTTATTTTATTTTATTTTTTGCATTCTCTGTACGGAACCAACAGTCAGAATAGCACCGGGAGAGATGTAGCCTTTTCGATGCTTCCACCAGAAGGCGACATAGAATCATACTTGGGAGCCTGGTTGGAATCTGGCTTTGTAGCTTCTCAGCTGTGTGTTGTTGGGAAAATAACTTAATGTCTCTGTGCCTTGGCTTCCCAGCAACGAAATAAGTACTTACAGGGATACAGTAGGTATTAGATAAGTTATAAACCTTGACGAAGGTCCAAAATAGTATTTCATCCTCCACATTAGTATTTTAGTTTCGCAATCTCAAAGTAGAAGGCACTGCCATGGTTTTATGGTGGCCCTCAAGTAGAATTTTTATGGCGGCTCATTAAAATTCTTCCCATTTTAGGGTTGGCCAATAGGAGGAGGGGAAAAAAAGGACTTCTATGAGGTCACCAGGTCAGAAACCTTGGTTTCCATTAGACTGTGACTTTTGCTCAGGGTTGGACAGGTTTTTAAAAAAGGAATTATTTTTTTAAAAAAGGAAAAAAAAATTGAGTGTATAGAAAGTTATGCTTAGTCTATATAGGACAGAAAGTTATCTTTATTATCTAAGTAGACAGTCTTTGGTATGATCTTTTTTTTCCTCCCCTCTTCGCAAAATTTGAAAAGGATTCAAAATCAATGAAAGAAAAGAATGTAGCAGGTGCTAATTCCCTACGGCATTCTCTCATTCCCCCCTCTTCTCTCTCATCAACGTCTCTTCCTCCTGGTCCTTCGATTGCAAAGCTGGAGGTGATATTGGAGCTGGGGACGCAGTAGGAGTATTTTTAGAGGGTGGCTGTCTTGACTTTGTCTCTCCTGGGATATTCGGGGACCATCATCATCCCCGCCTGGGCCCGGGGGGGGGGGGCGGCGGGGGGAGAGGCGTCTGAGAGCTGCTTTCGGCCGTCAGTCACCCAGTTGGCCTGGGATCCCAAGTCTGAGACCGAGACACCCGCACACAGCACGGGAGACCCCGGCAGGGACGTGCTCCCGCCACCCAGTCATCATTCATTCAAAGTAGGCGAGGGTCTTCAACCCGTTCGAAGACACCTCTGTTTTTCGGTTCAACAAACCACACTTCCCTTTCCATCCTTGGGGGCCCCCAGGACAACTTCAAAGCAAACTGACCAACCGCAGGGGAAGCCATTGGAATGGGGTGGGGCGGAGCAGGAGGAGGGAATCCTGCAGCCTCCGGGTGGGGATGGTATCTACTTTTGCAGGAAAGCTGGGCTGAAAGCTCTAGGTTCCTGGAAAGCTGGCCCTGGGTCAGGTCGCTTATCTGGTAAGGGATAAGCATCAGGCCAGCACCTCCCCCTGCCTCCTCCCAGGTACCGGATCTATCATCTCTATCATCATATCTATCGGGAGCATCAAATAGCACTGAGGGGCGTTGGGGTGATAAAGTCCTCATCCCCGCAAAGGCCAGAGCTGGAACGGGCATTGGTGGAATACCAGCATTTCCCCCCAAGGGAACAGAATTGTTCATGGAATCATAACTGTCATCCATCCATCATCCATCCATCCACCCATCCATCTATCCACCCATCCATCCATCCACCCATCCATCCATCCATCCATCCACCCACCCATCCATCCATCCATCCACCCACCC
>NW_005872881.1:23266-41877 GCF_000147115.1 Myotis lucifugus | reverse complement strand
CTGCTGTTCTCCCCTTTTGAGACAGCCCGGCGAGTGGTTTCTCCTCTAATAAAGCCTGTAGTCCTGGTTTTAGGCCTCCGTCTGATCTTTCACAGAGAACTCCCGGAAAAAGGGGACGGTTGGAGACTGCAGCTGAAACCTATCCCGGTGCGCCGGCTCAGCCCGGAGACCACGCCATCTTGAATGGCTGTTACCGGCATCCAGAGATCGGCTACTAACCTGGAAACAAGGGATCTCTGAAAGGGCTTGGGCTACGCCCTCCATCTTGCCCCGAATCCTCCATTTTTGGGCAGAGCCATGTGCTCGGCAAGGCTTCTTCCCGGAAGCCCAAGCCTCTGGTAGCCACACCCAGGATTTCTCTAAACTACAATCAAGGGAACTGCATGCCATAGATATGACCACATCCTGTGTAACGAGACACCGACTTGTGCCTGGCCAATTGTTAGGGGCCACAGTCCCCTCCCATCCCCTTACTCCACCCCCTATAAAACTCCTCTTCACGCCGGGCTAGGTCTGTCTCTGCCACCTGCTGCTGTGTCAGTAAGGAGGGTAGGGGAGCCAGACCCGGGTTTGTAATAATAAAGACTCTCTGCTTTTGCATCAGACTCAGCTAGATCCTGAAATCTGGGCATAACAATCTCAAGCAGCGCCACTGACTGCGTGAACTCAGACGAGCACTGCTTCTTCTCACGGGAAGGTAAGACTTCCCCTAAAGGTGCGGTTTGCAATTCAGGTTGGGGAGAGGGGCGCGGGCGTGCATGGGGGCGAAATCTGTGCCCCACAGAGTCCACGACCATTGGGGTCAGCGTGACCCACGAGTGGGGAAGGGGTCCCACAGGGCTGCTGGCAGAAGGGAACGCTAAAAATAAGACCATAGTGGGACTGGATGCAAAAAAGCAGCCTGGGATTTTGCCAGTTGGCCGGCTGCTTGGTGCCAGGGGCGAGTGGGAGCGCGGAGACTGCGCACAGACCTGGAAGGTGGAGGCTTGCGAATCCTCACAACGTATCAGGCTCTTGTTGTTACAGTTCCCCTTAGATCCCTGCGTTTGATTGTTAAACCCAGTGCATGGGATTCCCCGGTTGGGGTCATTTGCAGAGCCTGTAGGGGAAAGTTCTTTTTGGGGAGCCTGGGAAACAGAGCGGGGAGTAACCAGCTCTGGACAGTGGACATTCCCAAACCAGTTTCAAGTACAATAGACAAAATAAACCCTAACTACTGATAGAGAGGACTGATAGCCTCGGAGGTCAGTCCAGACACACTGCCACCCAGAGGCAGAGCCACCAACTGACTCTTCTGTAAAGACAAATAAAGGCAGTCTGGTAAACAAATACAACCTGCCTTAGAATCAGGACTGTGGTTTACAGCACGGATGGACCGTGTATCGCAGGGAAATCCAACACTCTCCTCAGTGCCCGGCAGGACTAAGGCGTCCCAGAAAGAAGAGTAGAAGATCTGAAGCACCTTCACTACTGCACATTTTTATTTTATTTTAATTCTTTTTTCACCTTTTAATTAAGAACCTATTTTATTGTTTTTTTTATCACCTGATTTTACATTTTAATTACTAATTCCATTCCTATTGATGGTTTAATTTGGGATAAGACTGTTAACTTCTTTTATCCTATGAGATGAATACTGTAGACAAATTGACCTTTTATGCTTTTCACCTACACTCAGTATCTATGGTTTTAGTTTCTGATATACAAAAGAAATAGATGACACATATGTGACAAGTCAGTTTAATTGTTTAGGGCATGATATTAATAAAGCCAGGATCAAAATCTAAAACTAAAATGGATCATTTCTGGTTTTTTCCACCACCTTATAGTTACTTATGATACCATCCAGCCTCCATAAAACTGTCTTATTTTAATTATATGATACAGTGGGAAGGAGTCTGCAACTGAACTTGTATTACAAGTCAATCACCGTTATTGAAAATATAACTTGCAGAGTTCCTGCCATAGTGTCGGTTATTATACTCATTAAGAATTGCTTATTCATATAGTGACTTGAACTCCTAAGTGTATATTATAATTTAGGATTTGATTTCTTTTCTGTTTTTAAAGGAAATAACCCAATGAGCATTCCAGCAGGAGGAATAACAACAGATCAGCAGCCACCAAACTTGATTTCAGAATCAGCTCTTCCAACTTCCCTTGGGGCCACAAAGTAAAACCCATGTTTCAATTGGCTCCTGTGTGATAGTCACACATGAAAGTGGGCTGGGACTCGCACAAAACACCATAATTCTTTCTAAATGTGAGGCAGAGAAAATAGTACAAAACGCCATAATTCTTTCTAAATGTGAAACATGGTTTCTATTTTGTTGTCCATTCACCACTTGGCTCTCCTAACTTAAACTTTTTAAGTCTCATATGGTTGAAGGCCTCACTTAAATGAAGCACATTTGAGTCACTTTCATAGATGGCTGAAGTTCTTGTTCTTCCCATAGCCCAACGATGAACGGCTCAAATTCTGGAAACATTGGAACCCTCAGCACTAGACCAGCAGCAGCACCTACTTCCAGCACTGGCGTTCGGAAAGGCTGGCGTGAACATGTCACCCAGGACCTGCGGAGCCACCTAGTGCATAAACTGTATGTACCCACCTCACCCATTATTCGCATGTGACAGAAACATTTTGTGGCTGATAGCATTGTGACAGTTTTGCACTTTATTATCAGGATCTGATTTAATTCCTAAGTGGTTCCAGGTGATAGTACCCTAGCAGCTAAAGGGACTCGCATCCTTTTTAGGGAATCACAGACACTGCTGGCAGGCCAGAGAATCCCAGACCCTGCATGCCCAGTGAGGGCATCAGAGCATTCATAGCTCTACCCCGTAGAGGAGCATGAACTATAAGCCATGTCACAGAGGCCAACACTCGCAGTGCAGCTAGATATGTACTCTGAGCTCTGGGATGCATGAGGGGGCTGGGATTAGCTCAGAAGCTAATTTATGGCTCAAGATTATGTTTCTGGAGACCCCTGAGAATTGGGGGAATTTGGGCCTAGTGAATCAGTACCATCATATATATAGTCAGTGAACGTGCAGAGTTAATAGTGAACTTTCGCAAGCTAGCTAAATTAAATTGAAGGTGAAGTTAACCAATGATTCTCTTGGAGTTTTCTTCATTATTTTAATTTTTAAAAATTTGTAATAAATAGTTTAAAAGTAGGAATTCAAAATCATATTATTCTTGCCCAGCTGGTGTAGCTCAGTGGTTGAACGTCAACCCATGAACCAGGAGGTGGCTGTTCAATTCTGGTCAGGATATATGCCTGGGTTGTGGGCTTGGTCTCCAGTGTGGGGTATGTACGGGGCAGCCAATCAATGATTCTCTATCATCATTGATTTTTCTCTCTCTTTCTTCCTCTCCCTTCCTCTCTAATATCAATAAAAAATACTTTTTAAAAAATTGTATTATTCTTGAGATGACCTAGCATTTATTGCTAAAAGCAAAATATTGTTTTGGACTTGTAGATAAATCAACAGGTTAGTATTGTCTCTAGAGAATAACTTCATTTGTGTGCTCATATTCTAGGCAAGAGAGATTTGGGATTTCTCTCAACAGTGTATCACCCCTGTAGGTAGATAAGCTTCTCTTTCCATGTCACACATAAGTGGCAAGATACTGATGTATTGAAAGTGGGTTGATAGAATATGTTGTCCTCCTAGCATCCAAGCCATCTTCCCAACACCTGACCCTGCAGCCCTGGAGGATCCCCGCATGGAGAACATAGTGGCCTACGCTAAGAGAGTAGAAGGGGACATGTATGAGTCTGCCAACAGCCAGGTAGGTTGCCTTACTTATTCCAGCCTGCACATACCGGTGGTAGATATAACTGCATCTGTCTGGCTGGCTTGTCTGGAAATGGGGATATGTTAGTTGGGTAAGCCCATCACCTTGAGGAGCCTGACCAGAGAGACTTAGCAGATAAGAAATTAGGTCCCATCTGCTTGGTGTGGCTCAGTGATTGAGCATCGACCTATGAACCAGAAGGTCCTGTTAGGGCACATACCTGGGTTGCAGGCTCGATCCCCAGTGTGGGGCTGTAGGAGGCAGGCTGATCAGTGATTCTCTCATCATTGGTGTTTCTTTCTCTCTCTCCCTCTCCCTTCCTCTCTGAAAAAAGAAAAAGGAAAAAAAAATTAGGTCCCTGCACAACTGTGTTTACTGTAGTATCCACCACTACAGGTAAAGGAGGTATACAAAACTGCATGTTATCCATGGACGCCATGTCCATGTCCATGTGGGCGCTGTTTGTTATGCTTATACTATGTTATTGCCAGCACCAGTGACTAGCCAAGAGGTTCAACTGTGGCAAGAAAAGTAACATGCATTTAGTACCTACTGTCTATTAAATCTTGTAATGTAACTAGTTCAACAAGAATTTGGGCCTTTGGTTTTTTAGTTAGGAGTGTTGAACACTTACTTTGTTAATAAAAAAGTTCATTAATTTTTTAGAACACACAAACCAGATCATTTTTTATAGTTTTGACTGCCTAATGTTATTGCTCTTCAGGATGAATACTATAGCTTATTAGAAGAGAAAATCTGTAAAATAGAAAAAGATCAAGAAGAAAAACGGAGGTTGCGTTTTGCCATCTTGGGTAACCAGCCAGCCTTTCCAGCCCCCGGGGCGTAGCCTCCTGGGAGACCACAGTCACACCTGTGAGACCTCCAGGTAAGGACTTCATTTCCTTCTATCAGCCCTTCATCTGTTTGCTTGTTTTTCCTTCTGTATTTGGGGTGTGTTTCTAAGTATATAGAATTATGTTCTCAGGAAGCCCACACTTTGGAGACTGATAGTGGTCATGACCTTGTACATTGGCCTGTGTTTAGACATTGAGTCTCTGGTGGAGAGGTCCTTTAAAGGGTTTGCAAGCATCGAATGTCCAGTGCTTTGGGACCTGTTGACTGGTTTTTTCTTTAAGTTTGAAGTACTCAAGATAAATTCCTTATTCCTCAATCAAGGATTATTTTAAATAACTTTTTCCCCCGCCTTTATAGATGGGCCCCTGCCCCTGCCAGTGAATCACATGCAGGTTTCTCACGGTGTTTAACTATTGCTATGAATCAGATTTCTGTTTACCATTCAACAGCCCAAAGTGCACTGTTTCTTTTTTCCTCTCTTCCTCTTTATTTCTTCATAGCGCTTCTTTTTCCTTACATTCCTTATTGTTGATGAGCAGAATTCATTTCCACAGGCAGTATGAATATCAGTTGTATGTGGATTCAAGAGAGGTCATTACTTTTAGGAAGAGTCTCACAAAACATTGTAGGTGGGGGAAGGAAAGGTTTCTGAATGTGTGAAAGGAGAGCATCAGGGCAGTCCTGGGCCAGGGAACGAGCAGCACCGGACGGGGAGGCAGGTGGAGGAAGTGCAGTGGCTGCTCTGGGCCCTGTGAGTGCAGGTGGTCAGGCCTAGCCAGCAGGATTTACACTCAGAGAGTCTGCCTCAGGCTGGGGTGCTGGCAGCTGGTCTCAACAACTTTAAAGGTTCTTTGTCAGGTTGAAATTCACTCGTTTTTGCTTGGTTGAAGCCATCGTTTTAATTTGGGAGTTTGGGGATGAGGGACATTTCAAAGCTTTTACTAATTGAGACTTGAACAGTAAGGTGTTTTTACAGGTTGTGAAATAAGGTGGTGACATCACCCAAGATTCTCAAGCAAGGCTTGGCTCTGCTGTTAGTAAAGTAGTCTGGGAGGGGAGAAAAGGTCATTTTTTGAGTTTGCAGTAATCTTACTGCATATTGGAAAATACATGGTAGGTAAACTGATAATATAAAGGAAAGAGTTTACAGAGGATTGTAGGACATTACAAAGAAGGAGAGGCTGTGGTCTGGAGACACTTAGCAGCTAGTGAAGTGTCTTTCATGGTGTGACATTTCTGCGAACAATGGGCAGCCCCAGACAGCAAAGGTACTGCGGAAATGGAATGGGGTTTTCTCATCTGTAGAGAGAAGGCTGAGAGCTTGCCACCTTGGGATGCTTTCTAAACACTTAACTTGTTTGCAAAATTAAAACCATATTTTGAGTCTTATCCCAGATTCTAACAATAAATATAAACCCAGCTGAAGAGCTAGGAGGCCGGGGAGGGAGAGGAGGTGGGGGGTGGGGGGGATGAGAATGGGCTTCCTGCAGGAGAGAAAACGGAAGCCACATGCTCCAGCAGGCGTCAGTGAGAGGTTGGCTCGGATTGGTGCCCTGGCCTTAGTTAACCTCTTCCATAGTTGGTGGGAACATCTTCCCGCTGTAGCCTTGTCTCCTTAGTCACTTTGGTGCTTTTTGATCGGGGCCCTGCCGTACTGATCAGTGCTTCCCCAGCCTTATTTTTTTGTGGTTTACCTGACTTTCTACCCTCATCTCCTCATTTTGTCCTGCCCCCTGTAACTTTATTGGAAAGTACACATTATAAGTGTACAGCTGGATAGATTTTGCACATGGAACATGCTCCTGAAGCTCAGTGCCCAGTAGACCTCTTCCAGAAACCATGATTAGATTTTCACACATTTAAATTCTTCAAATTGGTTGCCACATTTCCAAATAGGGAGCATGATGTTAACATACTCTGTTTCCTCTGTTAGGGACAGGTGCCTGGTGCTGCTCTTCCTAACCCTCTGAACATGCTTGGGTCCCAGCTGCCTTGTCCACCAGTGACACAATCACCTTTGCACCAGACACCACCTCCTGCTTCCACAGCCCCTGGCCTGCCACCTCTACAGCATCCAACAGCTCCTGTGATGACTCCTCCCCCGCCAGCAGCTCCCACCCAGCCATCAACTCCTGTGTCGTCTTCCGGGCAGACTCCTACCCCAACTCCTGGTTCCATATCTTAGTTCTTTTAAATAATTCTGCAGGGAACATACAGGAGCATATACTTTTTAGAATTAGTGTTTATAATTTCTTCAAATAAATACCTAGAAGTGGAATTGCTGGATCGGATGGTAGCTCTATTTTTAATTTTTTTTTTTTTTGAGGAAGCTCCACACTGTTTCTCATAGTGACTACACTAATTTATAATCCTTCCAACAATGTACAATGGTTCCCTTTTCTCCACATCCTCACCAATACTTGTTATTTGTTGATTTCTTGATGGAAGCCATCTGACAGGTGTGAAGTGGTATCTCATTGTGGTTTTAGTGTGCATTTTCCTGGCAATTAGTGTTGTTGAGCATCTTTTCACGTCTATTGGCCATCTGTATGTCCTTAGAGAAATGGCTACTCAGGTTCTCTTCCCATTTTTAAATTGGATTACTTGTTTTTTCTTATTTTTTCTTTTGTATCCCTTTGCTCGAGAAGATATATCCAAAAAAAATTGCTAAGATCTATGGCGAAGAGTATACTGCCTATGTTTTCTTCTAGGACTTTTATGGTTTCAGGTATAACATTTAAGTCTTTAATCCATTTTGAGTTTATTTTTATATATGATACTAGAGGCCCGGTGCACAAAAATTTGTGCACTTGAGGTGGGGAAGGGGGGGTGTCCCTCAGCCCCACTTGTGCCCTCTCACAGTCTGGGACCCCTCGGGAGATAACGACCTGCTGGCTTAGGCCTGCTCCCGGGTGGCAGAGGGCACACCCAATCCCTAGGTGCAGCCCCTGGTCGGGCTCAGAGCAGGGCAGACTGGGGAGTTGGGGCGTCGGTCCCTGTCATGCACAGAGCAGGGCGGATCAGGAGGTTGCGATGCCACCCTCAGTCACGCTCAGGGTGGGGCCGATTGGGGGGTTGGGGCACCGCCCCCTGTCACACTCAAGGCAGGGTCGATGGGGAGGTTGCGGCGCCACCCCCTGTCACGCACAGAGCAGGGCATATCAGGGATTGTGGTGCCACCCCTGTCACATAACAGAACCGGCCGATCAGGGGGTTGGGGTGCTGCCCCCTGTCACGCACAGAGCAGGGCCCATCAGGGGGGTTGGGCTCCGCACCCTGTCACACACAGAGCAGGGCCGATCAGGGGGTTGGGGAGCTCCCCCCTGTCATGCACAGAGCAGGGACAATCAGGAGGTTGTGATGCCACCCTCAGTCACACTCAGGGTAGAGCCAATTTGGGGGTTGGGGCGCCGCCCCCTGTCACACTCAAGTCATGGTCGATGGGGAGGTTGGGGCGCTGCCCCGTCACCCACAGAGCAGGGCCGATCAGGGGGTTGGGGCACTGCCCCCTGTCACTCACAGACCAGGGCCCATCAGGGTGTTGGGGCTCCACCCTGTCACACACAGAGCATGGCCCATGGGGGGAATGGGGGCCTGCACCCTGTCACACACACAGCAGGGCCGATCAGGGAGTTGGGGAGCTCCCCCCATCAGGCTCAGAGCAGGGCCCATCAGGGGGTTGGGGCGCCTTTACCTGTCACGAACAGCAGGGTGGATAGGGAGGTTGTGGCCCCACCCCCATCACACACAGCCGCAGGGTGATCAGGGGGTTTGGGCGCTGCCCCCTGTCACGCTGCTCCAAGAGCCAGGAGGCCTCGCTGCTCCACTGATCCCGGTGCTGGGAGGCCTCGCTGCTCCGCTGATCCCGGTGCTGGGAGGCCTCTTGGCTCTGCTGATCCCAGTGCCGGGAGGCATATTACCCTTTTACTATATAGGATAGAGGCCTGGTGCATGGGTGGGGGCCGGCTGGTTTGCCCTGAAGGGTGTTCTGGATCAGGGTGGGGGTCCCGCTTGGGTGCCTGGCCAGCCTGGATGAGGCAATGATGGCTGTTTGCATCTAGTCACACCCCCTTCAGGGTTGGGGTCCTCACTGGGGTGCCTGGCCAGTCTGGGTGAGGGGCTGAGGGCCGTTTTCAGGCTGGCGGGTGACTGAAGCTCCCAACCTCTCCTTTTTTCCTTTTTTTTTATTTTTGGATTTATTTACATTCTATGGCTGTCACTGGAGCTGAGAGCCAGCTTTAGCTGTGAGACCTCGCTGCTGAAAGCAGGTTTCTGGCTTTGTTTACTTTCTGTATTAGAAACTTTGTTGTGACTCCAGCTCTGAGATCCCGGCTGACTGAAAACAGGTTTCTGGGGTTTTGTTTAGCTTCTATATTTATAACAATGTTTCTTAGCCGCTCAGAGCCCAGCAGCAGCAGGTGGGGAACATTGGAGTCCTCCGTCACTGAAGCAAGCAAGCCTTCTGATCGTGTCAGTAGCCTGGCTGCCGGCCACCATCTTGGCTGGCAGTTAATTTGCATATCGCCCTGATTAGCCAATGGGAAGGGTAGTGGATGTATGGCTAATTACCATGTTCCTCTTTTTTAGATAGGATAAGAAAGTGGTCCAATTTCATATTTTCCATTTATCTGTATAGTTTTGTTAGCACCACTTATTGAAGAAACTGTCTTTACCCAATTGTATATCCTTGCCTTCTTTGTCATAGATTAATTGACCTTATAAGCAAGGAATTTTTTCTGTATTCTCTATTCTATTCCATGAATTTGTGTCTTTTTTTTTATGCCAGTATCATACTATTTTGATTATTGTAGCTTTGTAGTATAGTTTGATATTGGGGAGCGTAATACCTCCTACTTTGTTCTTTCTCAAGATTTCTTTGGCTATTAAGAAATAATTTCATATAAATTTTAGGATTAGTTCTAATGCTGAGAAGAATGCCATTGGTATTTTGATAGGGATTGCATAGGATCTGTATATTACTTTAGGTAGCAAGGACATTTTAACAATATTAATTCTTTCAGTCTATGAGCAAGGTCTATCCTTCCATTTATTTGTATTGTTCAGTTACTTTCTTTGGTGTCTTACAGTTTTCAGAGTACAGGTCTTTCACCTCTTTGGGTAAATTTAATCCTAGATATTGGGGTTAAAGGGAGACATATGTAATACTTTCAACAATAAATTTTTTAAAATATATTTTATTGATTTTTTACAGAGAGGAAGGGAGAGAGATAGAGAGTCAGAAACATCGATGAGAGAGAAACATCGATCAGCCGCCTCCTGCACACTCCCCACTGGGGATGTGCCCGCAACCCAGGTACACGCCCTTGACCGGAATCAAACCCGGGACCCTTCTGTCTGCAGGCCGACGCTCTATCCACTGAGCCAAACCGGCCTCGGCAACAATAAATATTCTTAAAAAATTATTCCTAGGTATTTAATACTTTTATTTTAATTTACTGATTTTTAGAGAGTGAGAAGGAGACAGAAACAGAGGCATGGATTTTGTTGTTGTTCTGCTTATCTCTGCGTCCATTGCTTGCTTCTTGTATGTGCCCTGACCAGGGATTGAATCCTCAACCTTGGTGTAATAGGACAATGCTCTAACCCCGTGGTTGGCAAACTGCGGCTCGCGAGCCACATGCGGCTCTTTGGCCCCTTGAGTGAGGCTCTTCCAAGCCCTAGGAGTCCCCTAATTACGTTAATAACAATGTACCTACCTATATAGTTTAAGTTTAAAAAATTTGGCTCTCCAAAGAAATTTCAATCGTTGTACTGTTGATATTTGGCTCTGTTGACTAATGAGTTTGCCGACCACTGCTCTAACCAACAAAGCTATCTGGCCAGGGTGGTGTTTTATAATTTTAATGCTGTTGTAAATGGGATAGTTTTCTTAATATCTTCTTCTGATCATTATTTTAGTATATAGAATTCTGACCAGATTTCTGCATATTTATTCTGTGCCCTACAACTTTACTGAAGTCATTTATTAGTTCTAACTGGGGCCCAGTGCACGAATTCGTGCACCTTGAAAGGAACTGTGGGCTGCGAGGCTGCGGTGGGCACAGGGGTGGGTCTCAGTCCATCCTCCGAGCCCCCGGTGCCCACGACCCCCCAGTGCCCCACGACCTCCCGGTGCCCCACCAGCCCCCGGCCACCCGCCACCCTGCCCGCTCCTCTCGTGGCGCCGGCTGTGGGCCGCTGAGTGGGCAGGTCCCGTGTAAGTTGTTTCCTGTGGCTCCTGGGCCGTCCCAGCTGCACGCTCCGTGCACGGACTCCACTGGTCACAGGAAGCGGGGAGCGGTGTGATGTGCCTGAGCGGCCTAATCCGAACTCGTCTCCCGCCCGCAAACCCGGCTCCTCCCGGCTTGGCCGTGGGGTACCGGCTGCCCTTATGCGCTTTAGGCTTGTTGGGGGACGTGCTGATCATCTGTGTGATTTGCTGAGATCACGAACCCGAGCGTTTGGTCGCTGGGGAGCCTGCAGCCTGCGGCCTTGTTGGTGGGAGGACTCCTGGCTCCCCGTGCACCCTGCCCCCTTGCAGCGGTCTAGCCAGGGAATTTGCAATGCCTGAAGGGACAGGCAAGTGAGCAAGTAATTACAACAGCATAAAGGCTGCGTCTGTAGCAGATAAAAGGGTATGGGGGGGGGAAGGGGGCAATCGGTGGGAGAAACACAGGACTCCCTGAGGTGGCGACTAAGGCTCTAAGGAAATGATACCTGGGCTGAAACCGGGGGGTGAAGAGTGATTCCAATTGTTCAACATCCCAGGTCAACTCAGGATTTAAAGTGACTCTTAAATTAAGACTTACAAGAGTATAGCAGGGTTATTTATTACAGACAAAAATCCAAAAGCGATTCAGGGACCCATCAACAGGAAAATGGATAAACGAACAAAAAGGCACATTTCTGCAATGAAATACTACACAATTGAGAAAAAATTATATGCAACATTGATGAATATCTAAAACATGGTAAGTGACGTAAGTTATTGTAAGATATATATTCTTTTTAAAAATGTTTTAATTTTTATTATTTTGATTGGACAGTAAAATTAGTGCCCTGCTGTGATGAAAAAAATTAACACACTTTCTCCTAACCTCCCCCACCCCCCATTTGTTAGTGTCCTACATAAGGGATGGTTCTTTTTCTGGCTTCATTAAGTATGACTTCATTAAGATAAAAAAATCTTCTCTCCAAAGACACTATCAAGAGAAAGAAAAGACAGGCAGAGACTGGGAAGAAATAATTGCAAAACGCGTATCTGATGAAGAACTTGTATCCAAAATGTTCGAAGAACTCAAAACTCATTAAAATATAGGCAAAGAGTCCCACAAATGCCTCACCAGGGAAGATACGCAGATGGCAAATAGCATATGAAAAGGTGCTCAATATCCCATGTCACCAGGGAACTGCAAAGTAAAACCATGAGATACCACTGCTCGCTGTCAGTGGCTGAAGTTCAACACTGCAGCTCCCAGGGCTGAGGGAGAGGGGGCCGCAGGGACTTCCATTTCAGAGGGTGCGGCCACTTGGGAAGACAGCCGGGCGGTTTCTTAAAAGCTGAACATCCTGCACCGCGATCCGGCGGCCACGATCCTTGGTAGTCACCCCAGCGAGTTGAAAACATGTCCACACACAAACCTGCACACGGATGTTTAGAGGAGCTTTAGTCACAGTTGCCAAGATGTGGAGGCAACAAAGGTTTCCATAAGAATCTAAGAAACACACAAGATGGCGCTATAACTCCAAGAAAGCACAGGAATGTATGTATGTGAGACACACCTCTTTCTCTCCCTCTCTCTCTCTCTCTCTCTCTCTCTCTCTCTCACACACACACACACACACACACACACACTCATCCCAGGTTCACCTGACAGCCCTCAGCCTTTCAAGACAATTTATTCTTCTCACTACCTTCTTGTTGTTTTTTGTTGTTAATAAAAGTCAAAATGGTAACTAGTTTACAGGCAGTAAGACATCTTGTTATTAGGAAGACTCATAATCACTGCGATTAGTTCCCCGTGAGCCGTCTGGAAAAGTTGGTTCGTTGAGAGCTTTGATTTGTAGTTCAAGCATTCGGCCACCAGGGGGCAGTGCGGGAGCACGGGGTGTCACAGGCCTGTGATGGGAAATGCGGGGCAGGGCCTGGTGGTGGGTCTGGGAGCGCTGCCTTGGGTGCAGAAAGCAAGTGGCTCCTGTACAAAAGGAGACTGTACCCTGGTGTTAGCACCAAGAAGCACTCGTTCCATCAAGAGTGAAAAGGAAGGCATGTGTTTCTAGAGAAAAATTGATGCAAAATTTCCTGCTTACAACATTATTCCTCAGCAATAAAGGAGTTCCTCTCCACAAACTCGGGGGAGATCACTGAGACCTCCAGCTGCGTGTAGACATCTCCATGCAGAGGGGAGAAGAGAGAGGCAGGGGTTCTGCAGGGCCAGGCAGGGGGGAGAGGAGCCGCTGGGGAACGTCCGGTTTTGTGACTCGGACCCTGAGGCGGCCCCAGCAGGTGCCGCGTGGACCCGGAGCTCAGGCGCGGGCCTCGTTCTCTGGCCGAAAGAAGAGCAACTCATGTTCATCTTTCACTTTATCTTCTTGTTGTAGTTGCAGTAAACCCAGTCCTGACCCGCCCCCGCTTGCTCCTCCGTGGTCTCCGCGAGCCTCCTCTCGCTGTGGTCCTGGCTTTCTGTCCGTCCGCAGATACTGCAGACTCACCCCTCCGGCCGAGCCGCTGTGCTTGCTGCTCTCTGCCTCCGTGTTCCTCCTCCGCTCGGCTGCCTGCCTTTTCTCATTCCTGCGTGGAGCCTGTCGCTGTCTCCTCCCAGGCGCCCTTCCTGCTGTCCTAACTAGAGGGGTCCCCTCCCCCATGCCCCTCCTTCCCATGGCACTGGCTGTGTCCTTCTGTCTGTCCGTCCACCACAGTACGGTGCCCAGGGGCCGGTCATCAGACACCGTCGGGATGAATGAGGGCAACAGCATGAGTGGTGGTGGAGTGGACAACTACAGAGAGAAGGGCGTGGAGAGGAAAGGCCGTGTGTCCCTGAAATCATGTCGGGGTGGACTGGGCCTTCTGGGCGGGCAGGGTCTGCATTGGTGGTAGCACCGTCCCCGGCACAGAAGCTGCAGGTGGCACCAGTCACTCATGTGACCCCAGCCACAGGGGTCTTTCCATGGCGTTTAAACCCACGCCCGTGCTGACTGAGCGTCACTCATACGCTTCTAACCGTCTGCTGGGCTGCGCTGCACTTGAATCCGAGGTTGCTCTTGGGTATTTGACCCCGAGTTCCCGACCATTTTTGTAAGAGGAACAGGTTGGAATGTGGGGGGACATGGTCCACGCGTCTCCTCTCCATTCTGACTGTTCTTTTCATCTCCAGCATCACCACCCGCCGGACTGGCTTTGGCAACAAGAGTGACGATGAGGCCATTTCCACTATATTCAGGTCAACGTTATAATGCTGACTGCATACTCATCCATTTGGTATGCTTCTAACTTAGCGAAATAGGAAAAAAAAAGTGTCAAATGAGAGGAAATTATGTGTCGAGCTGAATCCTGAGGAGAGTGACTAATATGACAACGTACAATACGCACCCAGCACTGAGCCGGGAGGACTTCTCACTATGACAGACTTCCTCGTTCTGCTCACTCCCTAAAGATAAGTCCTTGTAACACTCACAGGATTTACACTCAGAATGTCAACAAAAACTCTAAAGTAGGCAAAACAAGACCTTGGCAGTCTCCACCGTGACCCTTGCCGGCACCATCTTTCTCTACCAAAGTCATATCTATTATTAAGGGCCTTGGGGACTGAAGAATGACACGTAATGGGGAAATTACACAGATTAGCTCACTGTGTTTCCACAAGTCCAAGTCATGCATGGCAGGAATTTCAGAGCAATTTTCTTCAACCAGTGGTTAATTTAAGACACTCTTAAACACTAAACTTTTATACCCTTGGCAAATTTTTTTCCTACAATTCTCTTCAACATCATCTTTTCACTCCACTTCCTGTTTTTTCCTGGGCTATAAAATGACTTCTTCCTCTGATCACCTCCTACCCATTAGTGAAACCACAGTCCATTTATTACTCCTCTCACATTTTACACATTTGTTTAACCTCATCTAACCACACAGCTTCAACTTCCACTTAACTATAGGCTTTAAGCCAAACAGTGAATAACCTTTGCAGCCACATATCAAACTGGACACGTCTATTCGCTGTCCTACCAGCTCCTCACACTGGGCCCTGTGTCTGCTGTGCCCACCACCAAACCCTTGGTGTTTTCTCCTTGCGGCATAGGATGAACATCACCCACTTTCTAGCCTATAAGCATAGGAGTCCACCCTCTCGCTGACCGCCACTCTCCATACCCAGTCGGTAAGCCTCATAGTATATGTTTCCTTAAGATCTTTTCTTTCCACACTTTCATTCTAACCACAATAACTGTAGCCTCAGGTCTGGTTTCTCTAAAGCTCAATGGCCACTCATTTGTTCACCGCACCCGGGAGCAGTGCTTCTGAATCACAAGGCTCTTCAGGATTTACCTCAAGGCCACTCTAGGCCTTCAGTATGAAATGTGGCCTCTTCATTACATAAGGCTCTCAATTGATGACCCTGAAACTATAGGGAGTATGTTGGGATAGACTCAAATAATTTTAAAACATTTTTATGGATTTCAGAAAGGAAGGGAGAGAGAGAAACATCAATGATGAGAGAACAATTGATCAGCTGGCTCCTGCACTCCCCCTACTGGGGATCGAGCCTGCAACTTGGGCATGTGCCCCAACCAGGAATCGAACCGTGATCTTCTGGTTCATAGGTCAATGCTCAACCACTGAGCCATGCCGGCCAGGCTCAAATATTTCTTATCAAATGTTTCTTAGCTATGAAAAATGAATAAGAATCCTATATAATAAAAGGCTAATATGCAAATCAACCAAATGGCAGAACAATCAGTCGCTATGATGCGCACTGACCACCAGGGGGCAGACGCTCAACACAGGAGCTGCCCCCTGGTGGTCAGTGCACTCCTCCATGGGGAGCAGGCCTAAGCTGTCAATCAGACATCCCCCAAGGGCTCCCAGACTGTGAGAGGGTGCAGGCCAGGCTGAGGGACCCTCCCCCCCCATTACCCCTCCCCCCCAGTGCACGAATTTCGTGCACCAGGCCTCTAGTTTAGGAATAATAGCTCCATGCCTGAAAGACATGAACCTGATCTCCAGAGGAGCAGGGAGTGTGTGGAAGACCATCGTTAGTGTGGCCTCAGTAAGACTTCAGCTGTAGTGGGGTGAGCCTGGACGGGACACTTCCACGACCTTAGCTTCCATTTCCTTGCGTGGAGATATTACCTCCCTCAGAGGAGCCTTTGGACAGTGAAATAACATTGGACATAAAGTTCCCATCTGAGAAACTGCATAATTGTTAGTACGTAGCGTTGGACGTTTATCCCAAAGAGTAAAACAGCAATAATGGCTTTAAGTAACAGGATAAGGAAGTAATAATAGAAACGCCACCAGGAGCCTCACAGAACCCGCCGGGAACTGGTGCTGACAGCACCTCGAGGGGCGAGTGTCTGGGAGGAGAGATCCCAGGCCGGCAGCCTTACCCGACACAGGGCCACCGACCAGACACTTCACTCCTCAGCTTCCGACAGAAGGGCTTGCCTCCGGGAGACGGGAACATACGGCTGTGGTTTCTGTGGTCTTCAGTCCAGGGCACCGCTCACTCCTGCCGCCGACAGCCAGGTCAGAAAGCACCCCCCACCCCCCACTGCTCCTGCCATTTCCGAGGCATCTGGGGGGCTGGAGACACACCCACTTTCCGCTGGTGGCACCCCTGCCCCCCAGACGCCCGGGGCTGGGCTGGGTGCCGTTGTGTCCACTGAGGATGAGAGAGCTGGTAACTCGGAGGCTTCTCGAGGTCATTCCGTCCAGCATTTCATCTCGTGAGGAGGAAAGCCAGGCTCAGACCCGCTCCGTTAGACAAAGTCACGCCATGGAAGGCAGGCGGGAGGGGCCAGCTCGCACAGCCCTGGTCCACAGCCACCTCCAGAGCGGCCGCTGCCCCTGCGGGACTGGGGCTGGATGTGTGGTGCCCGTGCCCCTGCTCTGTGTGCTTGTCCGACAGGACGCCGTTGTCTCCCTGCGGGACTGAGTTTGCTGCCCCAGCAACGAGGATGTGGAGGTCGAGCTCATCAGCCTCCCGGGCATCGCTGGTTCCTTCTTCCTGCATCTGATGTGCCTCACGGGCCTCTGTTCCCTTCCGGCCTGAGCTGGGGACAGCCCTGCCCACCACTGGGAGGGACAAGCAGTGAGGATGAGGTGGATGAAACCTGTGTAGCTCCCAGAACGTCCTGCCACCCTCCCTCCCTCCTCCTCCTCGCCTCCTCCTCCCCCTTCCTCCTCCTCCTCCTCTTCTTCCTCCTCCTCCTCTTCTTCCTCCACTTTCTCCTCCTCCTCCTCCTCCTGGGGGAGTTCATCCAGGGGATTCCCTGAGGGAGTCAGTTGCTATGGACAGTGCTGCAGCTGGGCTCGCTGCAGGGTCTGGGCATCGCACAAAAGCTGGCGTTATCTGCTGCTTTGAGATGGTTGGAGAGGTTAGGACCGTCCAATGTTAAGCCGGGGACTAGGCCACGCCAACAGCTTAATAAGTTTCTCATCCATTAACTCCTCAGCACTGAGTTAGTTTATCTGTCACTTATTCGGTCCTTACATTCCAGGAATTCTGTTAGGTCCTGGGACACACTGTCCCTGTCCTTAGTCTAGACAAGTAAGCAAGTGGTTGCAGTGCACGTGGGTGCCGTGATGGGGTGAGGCGGCCACAGGGATGGCCCCGTGTTAGGCCGTCACTGCTTCTAGAGACTTGATCTCTTGTTTCTCTCTCTTCGTTCTGCTTTGAATCTACATCCCCTGCTTTCTTCCTGGGGTAAACCTGGAGCGGAGGTTCCAGGCTTTGCATCTTTCTGGTCCAGCGCCCCATCGTCGCTCCTCGTTGGTTTCTTTAACTTGACCTCCTTCGTGAGTCTCGGCTCTGTCCAGTCCTCTGAACACGGAGTCCGCCCGTCACAGCCGTGAGCATGTGGCTCCCTGTTCTGTTCCCAGGGCGTCCCTCCCAGTCCCCTCCAGGAGGCAGGGCCAGTGTGGGACAGATTACCTAACTACTTGGGGATTTTGTGGACACTGTCGACTTGGGTAAGTGATCATCTTGTCAGTAAAAAACTGTGCTAGCGCGTCATTATTACCATGGGGTGCGGGGTTCAGGAAGAGGGCAGTGGAGGCAAGTTCACCAGGAGTGTGTGAAAGTGTTTCTATGATTAGCAGAGAGCGCGTGAGTCAAAATAGTCTGAGGAACATGTCCAAGCACCAACTAAGCTATTTCCGCAATTTAGAGACGAGGATACATGAGCAGCAGGGTCGGAGCTGGGGGGTCAGGCTGGGCCGGCAGCTACAAGAGGAAAGAAGGGGGAACGACAAGAACAGTGATTTTTTATGGAGTCCTCATGACGCACTGGGCACCCGTTTAATCTTCACTGGGCCCTGGGAGTGGAGCCGATTGCTGTCCTTGCTTTAGGTTGTTGGTGCAGAGTGTGAAGGAGCTCGGGCAGTCAGTGGGAGAGCCGGTGCTCCGCCCCAGCCTGCCGACTCCAGAGTCCACAGCCAGGCTACTACCCCCGCGCCAGGCCGGCGATGAGAGCAGAAGGAGGCTCACTGAGATACTGGGGCTGCTTGCCTGTGTCGAACCCGTTGAGAGAAGGAAGCGATGGGCTTCCCTGGTCAGTAGAGTTGGTGATGACCTGCTCCTGGCAACCCAGGTAGGCAGAGGATAGGGGATGGCCTGCATTCATACACCTGTACAGGATGCATCGCGAGGACCTTTCCGTCAACGACAGACCACAGGGATGATGGGGCCCCAGAGATTACAATGGAGCTGAAACATTGCCGTTGCCTAGTGAC
>NW_005872881.1:19923-23166 GCF_000147115.1 Myotis lucifugus | reverse complement strand
AGGAGGCAGAGAGATGCTTCGTGAGGACTTGACCGATGGTGAGCTGTTGGATCTGGACCAGGATAGCGTAACTGAAGAAGCACAAGAGCAGAGGAAGCTGCAGGAGAGAGAAGAGAAGAAGATCCCCAAGAAGTTCACAGGGGAGGGCTTAGCGGCAGCGTGTGCAGACCTTCACAGGCTCCTTTGAACGTCTGAAAGCATGAGGACTCTTCATGGTGCATTACCTGCTCGCAGGCACGTCTGTGATGAAAAGGGAGAAACCAAGCCAACCACCAAGGCCTATTTCTGGGAAGAGTGCCCACTCAGGGAGCTCAGGAGGCCCCCAGCAGTGCTCCCGGGGGGCCTTGTCCCCAGGAGAGGCCGCTCCACGCCTGGACCCTGAGCCCTCCCAGTGGGACCAGGTGAGGAGGGGGAGCCCTGGCCCTGACCCTGACCCTGGCCCTGTGGAGGCCCAGGCTAATGTGTGTGCCTTTGTCTGTTTCCACCAAAAAGTTTAAAAGTAAAAATCAGCCCTGGCTGGTGTGACTCGGTCGGTTGGACATCCTCCCAATCGATGTTGTGTTCTCACATCAATTTCTCTCTCCCGCTCCCTTCCTCTCTCTCTAAAAATCAATAAACTATTCTTTAATAAAAATAAAATTTAAACAATTTTAAATAGGGAATAAGGATATAAAGAAACATGTTTTTGTCCACCTGAGCAATGTGTTTGTATTTAAAACTGTGTTACTACAAAAGAGTTGAAAAGTTAGAAAAAAAATTTAAAGTTTACAAAATAAAAACATTACAGTAAGGTAAGGTTAACTTATTATTGAAGAAAGAAAATAATGTCTACACATTTACTACTGCCTAAGCGTGCAGTGTGTATAAAGTCTATAGGCATCATACAGTGTGTATAAAGTCTGCAGGCGTCATACAGTGTACATAAAGTCTACAGGCGTCATACAGTGTACATAAAGTCTACAGGCGTCATACAGTGTGTATAAAGTCTGCAGGCGTCATACAGTGTGTATAAAGTCTGCAGGCGTCATACAATGTGCATAAAGTCTACAGGCATCATACAGTGTGCATAAAGTCTACAGGCGTCCTACAGTGTGTATAAAGTCTACAGGCGTCATACAGTGTACATAAAGTCTACAGGCATCATACAGTGTGTATAAAGTCTGCAGGCATCCTACAGTGTGTATAAAGTCTGCAGGCGTCATACAGTGTGTATAAAGTCTACAGGCATCCTACAGTGTGTATAAAGTCTGCAGGCATCATACAGTGTGTATAAAGTCTACAGGCATCATACAGTGTGTATAAAGTCTGCAGGCATCATACAGTGTGCATAAAGTCTACAGGCGTCATACAATGTGCATAAAGTCTACAGGCGTCATACAGTGTGCATAAAGTCTACAGGCGTCCTACAGTGTGTATAAAGTCTACAGGCGTCATACAGTGTGTATAAAGTCTGCAGGCGTCATACAGTGTGTATAAAGTCTACAGGCGTCATACAGTGTGTATAAAGTCTACAGGCATCATACAGTGTGTATAAAGTCTACAAAGTCTACAGGCGTCATACAGTGTGTATGAAGTCTACAGGCGTCATACAGTGTACATAAAGTCTACAGGCATCATACAGTGTGTATAAAGTCTACAGGCATGTCCAGCCGTGTCCTAGGCCTTCACATTCACTCACTGACCCACCCAGGCAGCCCCCAGCTCTGCATGCCCCACTCACGGTCACTGCCCTCGGCAGGTGAGCCCCTCTCGTTCTGCAGGCCAACCACTAGCCTCTCCCAACCCCCCTCCCAGGTGCTCCCAGGTTCCACCTTCTCAGGTCTAGTTTCTCTTCATTTCTCCCTTTTTGATGATTTGTTGTTGTTGTCTTAATCCACAAATTGTGTGGTGAAGGAAATAGGTTAACATGAACACACAGAAATCTCGCTGTCTTGGCTTAGAGAAAGTGATGGACCAATAGAGTGGGTGTTTGTGGGTCCATTTTGCTTTGGGAAGATTCGGGGAGCTTTTGTTAAAAAGCCAAACTTTGTGAAAATGTTTTTATCCAATTAAGAAGTTGAATATCCTGAATTACTATTGCCTAGAAAGTGCTGGTGCCATGTGGTTGCTGGGCGGGGCAGTGCCCGAGGGAGGAGATGCGCCTGGTGTGATTCAGTCAGCCATCTAAGCAAACCGACTTCCTGTGAGTAACACGGACCAACCCGAGTGCTGGCGAGGGGTTAGGGAGCTAAGGAAACAGACTCGTGGCCTCGGACCCAGAGCTCCTGCGGTCTGTGGCCTTGACGGGGGTGACTCGCCTCCTGCTTTCAGCAAGACCCGGACTCCCTCCTCCCTTCCTGCCTCACGTGTCTTGTGTTTGAATCTTCCATACAATAGTTTAAGCTTTTACATGAAATTTTAAAAATAAAATCACAGGCCTAGGCCCAGGCCCAGCGGCGTGGCTCAGTGGTTGAACGTTGACCTATGAACCAGGAGGTCATGGTTCAATTCCCGGTCAGGGTACATGCCCGGTTGTAAACTCTATCTATCCCCAGTGTGGGCTGTGCAGGAGGCAGCCAATCAAAGAATCTCTCCCATCGTTGATGTTTCTCTCTCTCTTTCTCCCTCTCCCTTTCTCTCTGGAATCAATTTATATATATATATATATTTATATATAAAAAATAAAAATCACCCATAATCCTAACTCACTAAAAGAACTGTATTAACTCTTTAGTGACAATTTAGGGTCTGTCCATAGCCATATACACAGCTGTGCACAGAGCCTTCCGATCGCATCTCAGATGTTCCTCATGTTATTACACTGTGTTCCAGATTACGGTTTTACAGCTGACTGTGTCACTGAGCTGCTGTCCTAATTTTCTTAACCACCCCCTTCATGTTAGATATGGGGGTTGTTTTTGTTCGTTTCATAGTTACAGATAATCTAGCAAATTCCTATTTCCATGGACCCAGCCTTTCCTCCTTTCCACCATTTCCTTCGCATAGATTTCTAGATGTTAGCATATGGGTCCAAGTTCTATAAATATTTTCTTAGCTGCTTAGGGCTGTGCGGTTTATACCACTGCTTCATCTCATGCACACACTCTGTTGGCACAGGCTGCCCAGTCTTCTGCGGTGTTATTATTTTAAGCATTCTCCTGCTTATACAAATTTTACATTTGTATGGAATGTAAATGTTACTTTTCCCTTCTGCCTTATGCTGCTTCAGTTCTTAGAATGTTCTCGTCACTCTAAAGTCCTGAC
>NW_005872881.1:16710-18591 GCF_000147115.1 Myotis lucifugus | reverse complement strand
TTTTTTGTTAATCCTCCCGGAAGAATATTTTTCCCATTGACTTTTTTTTTTTTTTTTAGAGAGAGTGAAAGGGAGGGGAAGAGACAGAGAGATACTTTAATGTGAGAGAGACACATCGATTGGTTGCCTCCAGCACGTGCCCCGAGCAGGGCCGGGGATTGACCCTGGAACCAAGGTACATGCCCCTGACCAGAACCGAACCCAGGACCCTTCAGTCCACAGGTTGACACGCTATCCACTGAGCCAAACTGGCCAGGGCTACCCTACCTGCCATTTCACAGCCTGTGGGTGTCGATATAGGCTCCTCACACTTCAACGAACTTGCCCCGACCTGCTTTGCTCCTCCTGGTCCAGGGCTTTTTTCAGGAGTTTCTTCCCCCCTGCCCCCCCCCCGCCCCCCCCCCCCGCCCCCAGCTGCCTGGCTGTGCAGGTTGGAAGCCAGGAGCCATCCTGGACCTCAGTGGTTCCCAGCAGCGCCCACTGCTTCCCCTTCTCTGCCCATCCCTCTCCAGCCCCACGTGATCCTCCCAGACCGCGGGTTCTTCCTCACCCATCGGACTGCTCTTCCTCCGGCTCATTTCATCTCTATTATTTGGAAGAACGGAATGGCTTTCTATTGGGGGGAGGGGAATGAGGACATAACATTCAGAATCCTCCCCTCCCCTTCCCCCTCCTCCCCTTCCCAGCCTCCCCTTCCCCAGCCTCCCCTTCCCAGCCTCCCCTTCCCAGCCTCCCCGCTCGCAGGCACACACGGCAGGCCTCTTACCCCTCAGACCTGCCACCTCCTTCCAATCGCAGACTCGGGACGCTTTCCCCATGTACTTAACATCTCTAACCTGCCTTGTGATGCATTTATTCATATTTTTATTTGGTTTTTATTGTGTTTTTGTTTGTTTTGAGAGAGGAAGGGAGAGGGAGAGAGATAGAAACATCAACATTGATCGGCGGCCTCCTGCACGCTCACTACTGGGGACGGAGCCCGCATCCCGGGCATGTACACTGATCGGGAATCGAACCAGCGACCTCTTGGTGGACGGGATGATGCTCAACCCCTGAGCCACGCCGGCTGGGCTATCGCTCACTTATGATGCTCATGTTTACCGTCTGCCTCCCTGAGCTGGGACAGGAGTGCGGAGCACAGTCTCTCTTCAGTCGGGAGGGGCGCTCCCGGGCCCAGAGGGCAGACCGAGGAGGCTGCTTCCGACAGAGCCTTCCAGCAGAGCCTCTCCAATCGACACGCCTGCAGAAGGCCCTGCCTTTGCATTGAAAGAGGTAAAATTCAGTTAAAGTCCCACAGAAGCCGTGCTGCACTGTTAGGGTTACACCTGGCCAATGGCATCACACGGAGGAGTTTCAGGAGACGTGTACTAGTAATTACACTATTCACTCCTCTTATTGCTGCTCGAGGCTCCAGGCTGTATCTCCAACACGCCTCACGGCAAGGTTGGGTCGTTAGGGAACATGCCAGAACACTGGCCCAGAAATGTGTTGTTTTCCAGAATTGTGCAAGCCGGGGTGGCATTCCAAAGCCTCTGTTTTTCATCACTGATAAAAAAAATAAAAACAAGAGCTGCAGTTGCCCGCCTCAGCCTCCAGGGGAGGGCACGCCTGCCGTTGCCCCTGCCTGGCACCTGGAGGCCGAGGACGTGGGGCTGAGCAGTGTTGGGACACGCAGGCTCCCTTTCTACTAACTTTCTTGCCTCCATCAGCGAGCTCCCTCCACAACAACATGGGTGCTGCAGCATCAGGAAAGAGACCCCCTGCCTCCCCCAGAATCCTCAGGCTGCGCTCACAGATGCAAATGTGGTCCCGGCCACGGCAGCCCCTGCCACCAAAGACTGTGCTTCTCAGGCAGAGGCCATTGTGTGCCTTTCTACCCAG
>NW_005872881.1:11305-13536 GCF_000147115.1 Myotis lucifugus | reverse complement strand
GTCTCACCACCTCACCCCTCCACTGAGCCCACCTGTGTCACTTCCTCAGTTCCTGAGACTGAAGGGGAAAAACACCCAAGTTTTGGGTAATTTTTTTTGTCTGGTTATTTTTTTTTAGCATAAACTGCTGTCCTGGCTCTAAGGCTCAATATAAAGTGTTTAATAGAAAGTAATTGCTCAATAGATAATAACGATTAGTAGTAATAAACACAATAAAATTTTAAGTGCATGGAGAGCCTCAGAACCAGCCGAGAGAGAAAACAGCCCCCTCTAGTTACCACGGACGATGAGTCTGAGGCAATGACACCTGATGAGCGTTAGTTTCACAAACACACGTGTTAGGGCCTCGGGCGGAGGGTGGGGAGCTGTCGGTTGACACTGGGCCGCAGTCGCCTCACCTGGGGTCCTCGCGCCTCGGGGCTCAGGGTCCTTCACACGCTTCAGAGCCCTGAGGGCCCCAGAGAGCCTGTCTATGTGGTTACAGTTATTGGTATTTTCTGTGTTTCAGAGTAAAAATAGAACTTTATAAAATTAATTCATTAAAGATATCAATAATAAACCCATTGAACATTAAAATAGATGACACTGTTTATTTTTCAAAGTATATTTGCAACCAACAAAGTGAGAGAATTCGTATTGTTTCCCAATCTCGCAAGTGTCGTGAACAGCTCGCCTCGCGGAAGCCAGCTGGCTTCGCCCGCTTCTGCGTTATCCTCCGGGACGTCTCACACCGAGCAGCCGGGGAAGCCCTTCGTGACGCGGGGGAGAGTGGGAGTGAAACGGACACACAGCATCTCAGTGTCGCTATGGGAATTAGGTCCCCATGGGGCCCTCCACCCATTTCCCTGGAAGAACCACTAGGCTAGATGGTGGCCTTTTTCTTCTCGAGGGTTAACAAGAGTAGAGTCTTGCATGACTTTCAAGTATCTTTTCTAACTTTGTGTTGCTTCCACTGCCAGTCTTATTTAAAAAAAAAAGAAAACGTAAAAGATGGAACTCGGCCAGCCCGGCGTGGCTCAGGGGCTGAGCGTCCACCCAGGAACCAGGTCACGGCTCCATTCCTGGTCAGGGCTCAGGCCCCCTCGGGTTTCTGGCTCGATCCCCTGGAGGGGGCGTGCAGGAGGCAGCCTGTTGATGTTGACGTTTGTCTCTCCCTCTCCCTCCCTCTCTCTCTAGAAATCAATAAAAGCACACTCGTGCACACACACGCACACACACACACGATGGAATCCAGGCCCTTCCTCCCATTCCTTTCGCTCTTCAGCTGCGGGAACCAGGTCTCACAACGGAGATGAGAATCAGGCTCCTAACGTCATGGGCAGAAGTCTCCCCCCACGTGAGTCTCGGGACTCAGCCCTGACCTTCAGATCCTTTGTGATAGAACCTCAGGAGCAGTGAGCGCTCTTTGAAAAACACATTGCCAAAAGAAAACTCGAAGCCGGGGCTGTTTTTCTTAGTTTTCATGAAAATGAAAGTCCTAGGAAACAACTGTAAAGGTGTCACTGGGTTCCCATTCAAATCCCCAGGAAAACACCGGGGAGAGGTTTGCGGGAGCAGGAGCCCCGGGAAGTAAGGTCAGAGTCCACGCGGACCAGACCCGAGGCCATGTTTCTGCAGGAATCATCCCAGCTGGGCCCCGTTAGAACCCAGGTGATGGGTAACACGGGCTTTGCTTCCCGAGCCCAGGCCGGGATCCGGGACTGAGAGCGGCCTGAGGAGCCCAGTGGTCCTCAACTCTCCCCCCCCCCCCGCCCCAGGGAAGCAGCCCCCGGGCCTGCAGGGGCCGATGCCACAGCTCGGCCTCCTCTCTCTCTGCAGCCCGCCTCACGCACACCTGCAGCCAGGTCTGAAGGAGACTCTCCCTCCCTCTCTCCCTCCCTCCGACAGCAAGCGGCACCTGCAGCCGGGCAGGGGTCAGAGGCTCACGCTGGGTTCCGGGGCAGAACCAACGCGGAGGTACGTGGGGAAAGGTCTGGGAGGTCCTGGGAGCCCATGGGGTGTCTGGGGGCAGGGGCGCGGGACAGAGGTCAGATGTGGACGTGGCCCCATGGACCTGGGAACATGCCCGTAGAAGTGACACTAGGTGACCAAGAGCAGAGTCTCTAAGCTGGTTTCTGTAAAGAACCACGCGAGCCCAGGCGGCGTGACACACGGGTTGAGCATCGACCTATGAACCAGGAGGTCACGGTCTCGATCCAGGTCAGGACACATGCAGACGCTTTGGGCTTGAT
>NW_005872881.1:1664-11205 GCF_000147115.1 Myotis lucifugus | reverse complement strand
GGCCTGACCCCACCCGCCTCTGTCCCCCAGCCCAGCCCTGCTCGGCGTGGCTCCCCTCGCTGCTCAGACCTGAGGGGCCGCCTGGCGCCCCAAGAACCTGTGACACGTGGTTCCCGGGGGCCAGGCCCAGCCACACCCCGGCGGCCGTGGAGCGAGGGAGACGGGTGTGGGAGGACTGTTTAAAGCGATAATGGGTCTGGAAGGGTTTCCCTTCATCTAAGACAAACAAGCCTCAATCATCAGCACGTGCCTGGGCCCGGCCCGCGTTCCTAGGCCCCTCCGCGCCCAGCCAGGGCCCGGCCCGCAAAGCGCTGCCAGATGCTGCCAGGCGCTGGCTGGGTGGCTCCGCCCGCCGCCCACTCGATGCCCTCTCATCTGGTTTCTGTCCCGTAGGCTCCTCAGCAGACCCTCCTCCTCCCTCACCCGGTGCCGGTGACACTGTCACCCTGTGACTCCCCCCCCCACCCCCCATGTCTTCCTCTGGATCCAGGCTCCGCAGCCTGCCTGCCTGCGGCCCAGGTCCAGAGCCAGGCCTCTGACCCCGGCGGGGGGTGAGGGTGGGGGGTCACACAGAGCTGGACCAGGAAACAGGCCGTGCAGCACAGAGAGGGAACAGCGCTCAGGGGGTGGAAGGGAAAACTTTCCCCAAAATGGATTTGCTTTAGGAAACAGGAGAAGGTTTTAAAATACACGGAGTCGTGTCCCCCAAAAATGTACACACACTTCAAATAATTGATTCCAATCGGTTAAAACTGAGAAGGAAGAAACGTCAGTTGAGCTATAGCTACCAGCTGTGTGCGTGCGTGTGGGGGACCCTGTATTCCTGTTCTGTCCTCGTGAAGAAGACACCTGGGCCCGAGGCAAGGGGAGGCGGCCATCCGAGCCTGAGGGGGCGGGTCTGAGGCTGCCGACCGTCCTGTTGGAAATGGGAAGAGGGCCGACAAGTGGCCCCATTCGGAGTGGAGGCGGGAAGGAGATCACGGGGAACACACCAGAGGCCGTGCGAGTCTGTGCAAACCCCATCCGGGAGGAACCGCTCTTCGCAGAGGAGGAAGCTGAGCACAGGAACAGAATCACCGAGTCCAGGGAAATGAGGAAAGTGCTGTGCGCAGGCAGCATCTTCCCCCGACTCTAAAAACAAGCCGGGGTCGGGGGATGAGAAGGAAGCGACCACACAGGCAAGAGTGAGAACCATCAGCTAGAGGCCTCCTGTCCCATCGTCTCCCCCACGAACCTGCCACCAGCACCCACGCCCGTTCCTCACAGAGCCTGGCCCAGCACCTCCGCCAGGAAGGCACCCCCGATTCCCTCCCTCCCTCCCCGCGGGAGCCTCTCACAGCATAGATGGTGATCATGAGAGCTGCCCTGCCAGCTGGGGTCCCCGGAAGCAGGTGCCAGAGGGCTTACACGTGCAAGCATTTTATTCTGGGGAAACACCTGCGAGAGGAACTGGGGGTGGGGGGCCTGTGGCAGCAGGTGAGGCAAGGCTGGCTTCAGGGGAGGAGAGGGAGGAGGGAATGGGACCTCCCCCAATGAGCATTCGGGGCGGGACTGGCAAGTTGCTGTGAGGCTGGTGGGAGGTCCTGGCATCCACGCTGGCTCGGCCCCCCAGGGGCTGACGGCCTTAGAACCTGCCCGTTCTAGTGATGGGCCGGGAGGGCGGTGTGCCTCCAGGTGAGGTGGCGATGAATTTCAGAGCCCGGCACCCAGTGAGGCCCGCTGCAGGATCTGTCAGACACACTCCCGTGGCCGCCCCAGTGTCCATGACCGTGAATTCCCCCGCCTGTTACAGAGCCACGAGGCACCGAGTACACGTGGAACACACAAGGTACACGTGCTCCCAACACACAAATGGTAGCGACTGCAGCCGAGTCTGCAGGGTGCAGAGTGGACACGGGAAAGGCCAACACGGACACACACGGTGGCCACACGCCGTGCACGTGTGAGTGAGGAAGCACATCCCAAGTTCTGCAGGCGCTCAGAGGGACAGCACGGACTCCGCCGCAGTCAGAGACGTGGCTGCAGATACAGCCGCAGCGAAGGTCAGGATGGGCCTTAGAGCAGGCGGGGAACATCCAGCCCGCGGGCCACAGAAGGCCCGAGAAAGCATTGGGCCTGGCCCTGCCGAGGCATCGGGGCGAGTTCATTAAATGTTTGAAACAGTGTCAGGTATTCAGGGACCTCCTCCCCCTCCCCCCACACCCACCTGGTGGCCGGGATGTTTTTAGTGTTGAGAGAGAGAGAGAGGAAGGAAGGGGGAGAGAGAAAGAGAAAAACATTGATGTGAGCGAGGAACATCAATTTGTGGCCTCCCAATACATACCTTGACCAGGCATGGAATCTGCAATCTAGGCATGTGCCCTAATTGGGAACTGAACCCAAACCCCCAACTTTGTGGTGTATGGGACCGCACTCCAACCAACTGAGCCACCCAGCCTGGGCACGGGAGTCTTTTTTGGTTGTTGTTAATCTTCAATGGATATTTTTTCCATTGATTTTTAGAGAGTGGAAGGGATGGAGGGGAAGGGGAAGAGAGAGAGAGAGAGAGGGAGAGAAGAGAGAGAGAGAGAGAGAGAGAGAGGTGAGAGGTACATACCCTTGACTTTGAATTTTACCTTTAACACTTGGGGCTTTAACCAATCTGGAATCCACCTTTTCGTAGGGAATGATTCGGTTGGGTTTTCTCCGCACCATAAGCCAGTTTTCCCAACGGAACCTGTGACCCAGCCACTCCTTGCCGTGTGATGTGTGGCCTATTAAGTTCCCTTTTACACCCTCCGTCTTCCGAGGCCTCTGTGCCATTTCATTGGTCTCGTCTGTTCTTGTGCCAACACCGCGGTGTTTTAATACTGTGTCAGTATCTAGTTGGACAAACCCCTCTTCTTTCTTCTTTTTTTTTAAGTTGAATGTGTTATTCAAAAGTGTGCTCTTGAATTCAATGTCTTCCGTGTTTACCTTTCTGCTGCTGCTCCCGTCTTGAACACAGAGATTCCTTTAAGTCAGTGTTTCAAACCAACAACCACGCACCCCTGCCTTTGTGTCTGAGAACAGGGCTCTTAACCGGGTGTTGTCAGGACCTGTCCTCCAGGCAGCGGCTCCGTCCTGGCCTGTCACTCCCCCCTCTGCTCACCTCCTGGCCCAGGCGGCTGACGGCAAGAAGGCGGATCCTCTGCTGGGAACCTTGTCTTGGATTTCTGGGTGTCTTTTCCTCTTTCTTTTAATTTTTATTGATTTCAGGAGGAATGGGAAGGGAGAGAGAGAGAAACATCACCGATGAGAGAGAACCATTGACCAGCTGCCTCCTGCACGCTCCCTACTGGGGATCAAGCCCAAAGCCCCAGCATGTGTCCTGACCTGGATCAAACCGTGACCTCCTGGTTCATAGGTCGATGCTCAACCCCTGAGCCACGCCGCCTGGGCTGGGGTGGTTCTTTACAGAAACCAGCTTAGAGACTCTGCTCTTGGTCACCTAGTGTCACTTCTACGGGCAAGTTCCCAGGGCCATGGGGCGAGGTTATTCACCAAGATCTCACCGCTGCCTCTTCACAGACCAAGAGTCGGACCTTCTCCTTGATTCTCGGGTCCTTGCTGCTGCCATTCCCTGCCCCCCGTGGCTTCCTTCAGCGGGCAGAGCAGACAGAGGCTCAAAGCGGTCAGTCCTGAGAATGGTGCCCAGATACGCGTGCCGTTCGTGTTACACACGACGGATGCTGGTCGGGAAGGCGACAGGCCCCCGGAGGGAGCGAGCCGTGGACTCAGGCACAGCTGGGAGCTGTGTTCTTGTTCACCGACAACGCCAGGCAGCTTGGCTTCAGAATGTATGTAAGACAGGGCAGATGTCAGGGTCTAAGGCAAGTATTTCGAGGACAGCCCGGCTCTGAGCGAAGGAAAGGGCCTGCACTGGGCTGCAGTGACCTAATGCCCCCGTGGGCTAACGACTAACCGATTCTGCACACACATAGGCCTGTGCCAAGTGGGCTGGAGCCCGAGCGTGCCACGGAGCTGCCACGCTGGTAACATAAGCCACGCGCCGTGCAAAGGTTGTTTTTCATTAAAAGTTAATATCTGTGTGTTTTTTACCTAAGGGGCTACTTTTCGATCCCTTTTCATCAATTGGCAATTGCAATAGAGAAAAGAGATGATCATATTGCTTCTATTAAGAAGGAAAATGAATTTACCAAGACACAACAGTGCAGAAGACCACCAATAGTGCGTCTTTTAAGGAATATCCTGCAACTATTTCTACTGTTCCGTGATTCCTCCACCCCCGGGAAGCAGCCACTGACGTTTCTCAGTGTTTCCTGATTTCAGGAGTGCGTACTTACCCAGTGTCAGACAATACTGTCGGTGAGCGCGTTGCTCTGTGATTGTCAGGCCTGGCCTGTGTGTCTGAAGGGTCCTTGAAGTTAGTAGGACATTCTTGAGGTTTACAATACCTTATTTGCAGAATGTTTTCTTATCAGAACCAGACAGCGCCCATCAGCCACTGTTACTAACGACCAAGCTCACACAGCCCTCCCGGCGCCCTCTGCTCTGTGGACCCCTCCTGACACGGGGATTCACAGCAGAAATGGAAGCTGAACCAAATCGCGGCAGACGGTCCCTTAATGGATCTGCTGGGATGGAATTTTGAGTGGGGCTCATTCCTTCCTGGAAATCTGCAAACGCACGTGGCTTTCAATGTGGCCAACAGCACGCGTGACAAGTAGAGGAGCGGGCGACCAGCACATGTTTACGATGGCCCGTCTTTCCCTTTGGCCTCCAACATCCAAAAGGCTCTCTCCCTCCACCCTGGCCGCACTCCCCGAGGAGAGCCGGGGCGAGAACCGTGAGTGCTGAGCGCGGCAACTCGAGATACGCAGAGGACACACAGGCCCTCTCACGTGGAAAAACAGGCGCTGTGGGCGCCTTTCACGCCCCGTCATCGCACACAAAGCCCTGGGAGCCGAGGGCTGCGCTCGCCGCTCCGCTCCCTTTTGTGCGCAGGCGGCTCAAAGGGAACTTGACATCAGCATTCTAACCGCCTCTTTCAGAAGGAGCTGACACACAGCGAGCCCACTTGGCGCAGGCCTGCGTGTCAGTCACCCGGACAGGCCCCGGGGGGAGGGACCCGCGGCTGCACTTGCTTCTAACGTGTTGAGCTTTGGGTTCCTGGAGGGCCCGCAAGCGAAGGTGGGCACCGCAGCCTCGAAGACGGCCGTCTAAGGTCAGAGGTCAGCTCCGAACCGGAACTACCACTGTGGCTGCAAGACGTGCCTCACAATGAATGTGTGTTCTTCCTCCACAAACACACGCGTCCTTTCCATCGTCCCCGGCGTCCCCTCTGTCACTCACACCTCGTGCCCAGGGAGCGAGTCTGTGGCTTGAGAGTGGAAGGGGGTGGGGCGGGGGGGGGAGGGGGGGGACCAAGGCTGACTGCGATGTGCATTTGGACAGCAGTTTCTTCTCTGGGGAGAGACCAGATCCCAGGCAGAGGAGAAAGATAAAGTAATAATGTAATGAAGACAGTCATGGCCGTTGGTCAGGATCAGGGGGGAGGACAGGGAGATGCCTCATTCTTCGGTGCGGGCAGCTGATGAAGAGCGTGTCCTGGAAGCGCCTGGACGAGCGGTTCTCGGCCTCGGCCATCTCCCCGGCTGGCAGCAGCTCCCCTCGCCCACCGGGCACCTCGCCTGGCGTCACGCTGGCCGGTGTTTGAGGGACGGCTCTCGTCCTCTCCCGGGGACAAGTCCAGGCCCCCAGTGTGGGCTCTCAGCGCCTCACAGAACACAGGCCCCTGGACGACTTGGGAGGTGACGGCGTTAAGCCCCGGCCCTGGGTTAAAAGAGGAATAAATGGGACCTTTTGTCGCTGCCTGACTTACCCCGGGGCCAGCCCTCTCCACCCACACCCTCAGGGTGTCCTGTTTCCCTCTGACCGAGCGGCCCTGCTCCGACCCCGAGCCGAGGACCTGGTGTGTGAGCTCCCCTTGGAGGCACGTGTGTCAGTTTGGGTCCCTCCGGAGCCGCGCTGAGCCTGATGCTTCCTGCTGGTGCCTCACTGGGAACGTGGTCCCAGGACACAGGGGGAGCAGCCGGTGCGGCCAGCGGTGCCCAGTCGGCTCCTGGTGTGGCTCAGGCGTCCGACCTCCCGGGGGCTTTACGGACTGTGTCTCCAGGGAGGGAAGTGGGGGCGTGCACCCACCTCCATCGCCGTGTGCAATGGAGGCTCCCACAGGCGTTAGCTCCCCCGGGTCTGGGCTGGGCATGGTGGGTGCAGAGTGGGTGGGCTTGGGCATCCCTGCCACAGCGGTGGGGAGGCCGGGCAGGAGGTGAGAGGGGCCTGGGGCGGGGCCGGGTGAGGGGCTGTCAGGTGGCCCCTGCACAGAGCTGACGGCAGCCGTGGGGGCTGGCCGCTCTGTCCACGGCTGAAGGCAGAGGTGGGCCTGGGCCAGCCTGAGGGATGCAGGGAAGGTGCCCGTGCAGACACTGCTGTGGACACCCATCTGTGGAGGACGGTCCGGCCGAGGGTGACTGACATTTGCTCTTGCAGATGCGGCCGCTAGCCCTCGATGGCCTGAATCCCATGTCGGCGACGGAGGCAATCCCCGCTGGACGCAGCCCCTGGTGAGTCCTACCCAGGTCGCCCCTGAGGTGTCCACACAAGGGAAGGTGTTCATCAGGGTTCCCCCTTCCTCTGCAGGGCTGGGAGCCTCTGTCCCCACGAGCCTGCCCACACGGCAGCTCCGCCTCTCGGCTGTTGACTCCGAGGCCAGCAGAGGACCCCTGAAGCGAGGGCCCCTCACGCAGGCCCACCTGGCTGCCCCGGTCCCGCTGCTTCCCGGTCGGTGGTCCCCGGAGCTGCTGGCTCTCCGAGGCTATCGAGCGGGTCTCTGGCCACAGTTTCTAGTTGTTTTTAGTGGCTGAGTTTGTCCACGTTACTTACTATGGATTTTACATAAGCAAAGTCACCTTTTAAGCAAAAGTCACGAGCCAGCAAACCTCAACATAAGTTACCAATGGGAAGCATTTGAGAGACATCAGCTTCCTCTTCATAAAAACATCCCAGTTAAACATGAGACGGTTTGAAGTGCTCAGGCTCAAAGATGAAAGACATGACGGTTCCAGCTAGAGACGACCCGGTGCCGTCAGATACTGTGAGAGGGTCGGGCCGGCCTTCCCTGCAAAGAACCTTGGCGATGTTATTAGTAATAATGGTGTTACTGTTCATACATGTTGACACAGTAATTCTGCTTCTGAGGAATCCATTTCTTCTAAGGAAATAAGCTGAAATGTGAACAAGTATTTAAGCCAAATATATTCAACCTCGGGTTATTTTTCATAAAGGAAACACTAAAAATTCCTTACAATATAGTCAGAGACAATTAAATCACAATCTGTGAATGTGACTTTTAAAATTACATTTACCGCCCTAACCAGTTTGGCTCAGCGGATAGAGCATCAGCCTGCGGACCGAAGGGTCCCGGATTCGATTCTGGTCAAGGGCACATGCCCGGTTGTGGGCTCGATCCCCAGTGGGGGGTGTGCAAGAGGCAGCCGATCCATGATCCTCTCTCATCATGAATGTTTCTATCTCTCTCTCCCTCTCCCTTACTCTCTGAAATCAATAAAAAAAATAAATTAAATAAATTACATTTACCAAGCTGCCGTCTGCCTTCAAATAATACTAGTTCTCAAAGGCAGAGTTTAAAGGATGTACAATCTGCATTCAATCACTCTAAAAAATGCATCGGGAAAACTCTTAAAAAAATATCTCAGACGTTAATATTGGTTTTCTGGGTGAGGAGCTGAAGATATTTCTTCTCTGCGTTTTTATAGTTGTAACTGTTTCCCAAATTTTCTGCTGAGTACGCTTGATTTCTTTTCATTAATTTTCTTCACACCTCATGGCAAACAGTATCTCATATACTTTACAAATGTGGCTCAGACTCACAGGAGAACAAGTAACTTTGCCCAAGTTTGCTGTGAAGCTTGGAGCTGGGCTCTGAGCCCAGCCTGCACTCAGCTTCCCCCTGGTCTTGTCACCGCCCAGCCCCCCACCCCCCGCCCCTGTCCACCACCCACCACCCCGCTCTGGCTCCCAGCACAGTGGGTTGCCAATACTGGGGACCGGTAATTATTTGTTGGTTTAATATAATTTGTTTAGCCCCTGAGGATGGCTGATTTGCATTTCCCTCTTTAGATGGATCTGTGACACACTCTGCCCCCCCCCTCCCCCGGGGGGTGGTCGGGGGTGTTTGGGCACGGACTTGTTAGTGTCACTTTCCTGTCCTTTCAGGGGCTCTCGCCCGCGGGGTTCTCTGGCAGCCACCTCCCATCACTATGGCGTCCCCCTCAGTGTCGAAGCGACATCATTAGCAGCTGCACTGCCGTCCTTGTTCAGCTCAATGAAAGAGCACAAACGGACTTGGACTTGGCATTGAGCGCGGGCCAGGAGGGACCTGCTCCCCTCCCAGCCGCGCTGTGCACAGGCCCCCCTGTCCCTCACCCAGCGACCCGTGGGCCTGGCGGCCAGCCAAGCCATGAACGCCTTGAACTCGGCCCTGGACTCGATTTCTGACTGAACCGAGAGAGCAACAAAACAGAACCAGACGAAACACCCAGGGCACCATAGCGGCGCTGCGAACTGGTCGCCGCAGAGCAGGTACAGGCTTTGCTTTCCCGGGCGCAGCCCCGGAGGCTTCCTACACCTTGTCCGATCCCTGCCCCATGAGTCAGCTCAGCGCGGGGTAGTTTTATGAGTCATGTCGGCCTGGCCAGGCAGCTCCAGGTTAGAGCGTCAGCCCCATACACCAAGGATGCGGGGTTCAATCCCCCATGAGGGTACATGCAAGAACCAACCAATGCGTGCATAACAGCAAATCAATGTGTCTCTCTCTCCCTCTCCCTCCCTCTCCCTTCCTCTCTCTCTAAAACTCAATAATCATATCCTCAGGTGACAATAAAAACAAGAGTCACACATGTGAATGTGAAAAGAGCTAGAAGAGGCCTGAAGGCAGAGCCACATGAACAGGGAAAGCGAAGAACTGAAAACCAAGTGGCTTTGGAAAACGACAAGTGGTAGACCTTCCCAACCCGCTGTGTGTCATAGCACACACACAATTAACGCTATGGACGGGGCACCCGAGGGTGGGAGGCGGCTGGCAGGTCCGTAGATGTGGGTCAGACCTCAAGGTGGCTCTGAGATGCTGGGTAACCTGAGCGCCCTGCCCTCTACCTGTCACAGGCATCACCATGTGCATCACCAGACACCGTAGGAACAGAGGATGGTTTGGAGCAAATCATTGGAGAAATAAATCGGTCTTGCCCTGTACACGCGATATATTTTATCTTCTTTTCGTCTGTATATTGTGCTGTGTGTTCTCCACCCCAACCAAGTCTCCTTCCATCACCATTTACCCCCCCTTATCCTCTTCCACCTCCCCCACCCCCTTTTCTCTGGCAATCACCGTCCTGTCATCTGTCTGAGTTGGTGCCTTTGGTTTTTTGCTTAATCCTCCCCCCCCAACCCCTCCCCCCTGAGAGGTGTCATCTTGTCTCTG
>NW_005872881.1:0-1564 GCF_000147115.1 Myotis lucifugus | reverse complement strand
ATCTATGAGTCTGTTCTATTTGTTTGTAGTTTATTTGTCATTGGATCCACATATAAGTGTGATCACATGGTACTGTCTTTCTCTGAGTGGCCTATCCCACTCGGGATAATGCTCTCCAGGTCCCTCCGTGCTGCTGCAAAGGGTTGGATTTCCTTCTTTTTAACAGCCGAGTCCTGCTTCACGGTGTGAATGTCCCACAGCTTTTTTATCCATCATCTGCCGACGGGCACTTGGGCTGCTTCCAGATCTTGGCTATTGTAAATAACGCTGCAGTGGACATACGAGTGCACATGTTTTTTTGAATTAGTGTTTTGGGTTTCTTCAGATATATTCCCAGAGTAGAATCGCAGGCTCATAAGGCAGGTCCATGTTTAATCTTTTGAGGAAACTCCATACTGCGTTGCACAGCGGCTGCACCAATCTGCGTTCCCACCAACAACGCACGAGGGTTCCCTTCTCGCCACGTCCTCGCCAGCACGTTTGCTGATTTATTGATGGCCATTCTGACAGGTGTGGGGTGATATCTCACTGTGGTTTTAATTGGCATCTCTCTGATGACTAGTGACTTCAAGCATCTTTTCATTTGTCTACTTCCCGTCTGTATGTCCTCTTTTGAGAAGTGTCTATTCCGGTCCTTTACCGGTTTTTGAGTTGGATGGCTTGGGGTTTTGGGTGCTGAGTTTTATAAGTTCTTTATAAATTTTGGATAGTGGCCCCTTATTAGATGCATCATTGGCAAATATGTCCTCCCCAGTGCAGTGTTTCTAAGGCAAAGCTAAGCACAGGTTTTATTGGGGGAGAGAAAACAGGTGCGGGAAGGATGTGATGTTGGCGGGACACTTGTCGTTTCTTATCTTTCTTCCATTTTGAATTTTGATGGGGGGGGGGAATATTATTTACCCACATAGATAAATACAAAATGCACACTTTGTTGGGTTGTGGATAAAAGGGAGTAGAGATTCACTATCTCTTTAATTATGGAACAGTCAGGGCTCTTGTACTATTCTGTGTCCTCTGATGATATTATCAAGCATAAGTGCAGCCTTAAGCAAGTTAAATCCATCACGTTTTAAACAGTGGACTGGACTGTCTGGTGCTATTTCGTATAATGCTTATCTGTCACGCTCATATGTACACATATGTTAATCACGGTGTTCAGGACCAGCACCCTCAAAGGCTCCAAGCATCGGACCGCAGTGTGGAAACGCCTTAGCATCTGGAGAAGGGTTTTGACCTCAACAGTTGTTGTTTTTTTCAAACTTATTGGCAAAATGTCATGACCAAGCCAACACCAGAGAGCCCACCTGCTTCCCGGGAAGCAGGCCAGGAGGGAAGGCAGAGCGGATTGGCGAGTGTCAGGACAGACAGGCCGTGTCCAGAGAGGAGGGAGGCTGGGAGCGGGTCTCTGAGGAAGTTGCAACATCATCCCCCGTCTGAGGTCATCTTGTCCTCGGATCTCAAGGTCATTCTTCCTGCTGAGCTGAGGCCGGGGCTCCCCCAGGGAATCGTTGAGCGAACATCATAGACGCTAAAGAGGGCCTCATTCAATCTCTTCACTTTGCAG
>NW_005872880.1:43498-49463 GCF_000147115.1 Myotis lucifugus | reverse complement strand
TACAAGGATGGGCTCAGTCACACCTGGGAGGTGCTAGCACAGACCTGCTGGCACAGAGCATGGTCAGCATGGACACGAGGCTGCTGTGGGAGCACTGGTGGGAGACTTCACGTGGGCAAGGGGAGGAAGGGTGTATCTGGAGTGAGCTGCCCTATGACATTTAAGTACAAGTATCTAACAACAAAAATCAACTCGATCTCTGAGCCCTGCTAGCCAAGGTAGATGGGAAGTCTAAAAACCAGTCATTGTTTGGGACAACCCTCCTCTCCCTACAGCCTTCCAGGAACTCCAGAACGTATGTGGGTCTTGGTCTGTGGTTTCCGTTCCACAGGGAGCTGACGCTGCTGTCCCAAGCTGGTCTTCCACCATCCTTCAGCATGAGGTGCCTCCTGAACCAGCCTTTCTCAGCTTCCTGTCCAGGCCGGCCTGTCCCCGAGATGATGAGCAGCTTTGCAGCCAGCACCACGCCACACCGTAGCTACCGCGGCCGGGGCTTAGTGCTTGCATTTTCCCTGGCATACACTGCCATATGCCTGCAAAAGCAGCCCTCACCTAAAGGCTGCATTTGAGTCAACCTCTTCTTTCTCCTTCTTTGAGCTGAAATAGAAAACCATGTTGACCGCCCCCTGGTGATAGCAGAGCCTAGAAGTTGGGAACAATGGCTTAGCTCTCGCAAAGGAGAGAAATTCTCTCATTTCTTTCCGGTGACTCAGGAGAAGCGTGGCTGTTACCATTTCCAGTAATGGTAACAAGAGCATCCCAAGCAGAGCAGACGTGTGAGCGAAGACACAGTGGGGTCCCGGTGTTGGGGTCTATGGAGAGTCTACACCACAGTGTGGGATGTCAGTGGGAGATCAGGCAGGAGAGGGAGGTTGGGCCAGTGGTGAAAGGCCTGGAAGGCCCAGCTAGTAGGACACATCTAAAATCTAGCTGTCACCTGAAGCAGAGTAGTGAGACGACCAGACCTAGAGTTTAGAAAGATCATGGAAAGTGTGTGTGTGTGTGTGTGCACGTGCGCCTGCAACAAAAGGTCACTAAAAACAACTTAACCTACTGCACCCTCCTCCCCACCTGGGTGGGCCTGGGCCTGGTGCTACCCTGTTTCCTGGCAGGGTGATGTGCCGTGTGGGGTGATAGAGCTCATAGGCACATGGCTAGATGCTTGTCTCATTTTACCTTGGCTCTTAATCTAAGCAAGGTAAAGGGCAGGGTGGGGAGAGGTTAGCCCATGTCCCATGGGATAGGTGGTAACAAAATCCAGTCAGAGCAGTGACAAAATTAATTTTGTAGCCTTGTCCTTGGGAAATAAAAAAGAACAGGTCTTAGGAGATTGTTCTGCCCAGGCTCCTCAACAGAGGCGAGTGGGAGGTTAGACAAAGGCTGTTCATTTCCCCATGATCCCTGCCAGATCCCGTCCAAGGACCTGGAGCTTCCTCTCTGAGCCAAGAAGACGCCTGACGCCCTCTGGTCCTCCAATGACTCCAACGCCACAGGGACTGCCAGCAACGCTGGCGTCAGAATACCCAGAGCCAGGTAATGAGCTGAGGGAAAAGTGCCCAGCCGTGACATTAAGCGGGATTTATTTTCATCCTCTCAGGTTCCCTATTGTACGGCACACTCCTCCGCCCTGCAAATGCTCTGTATTTTAGGCTACAACTCCAAGGGCTTCAGGGCTGGCTGAGAAATAATGGCTGTCACTGCATCGATGCGCTCTTTCCAAATGCACAAAACAGGAAGGTGACCTGCCGACTCAGTGGAAGGCAATAAACCACACATTCAATTAGAATGACATACATTTAATCACAATTGTCTAATGGTATTTGAGATTTCTTATTTAATCAGCAATGAGACGACCTAGCAATTAATGTTGCTGAAATCGTGGCCCTCCTTACCAGTGCCTTGTTGATTTTAAACGAATCTTCCTATTTTATATCCTCTTTCTATTTCTGGAGTTAATGAAATGCTCTAATGAGTTGTATTAAAACATCAATTTCTTCTTTTGTTTCACCCACAAGTTGATCATGGCTTTTAATCAAAATACTGAGTTTGCAGGAGGAGTTTTGGACGTCGGGGTTTGCCTGGATGGAGAAGCCAAGGTGGGAGACAGCTGGCCCGGTTCCCTCCAACTCTCCCAGCAGCTTCGGCTGTCCGGAGAGGTCTGAGGACAGGGGCAGATTCATGGGGGTGTCACCTGTGTGGTTGCACAGGCCCCGTGCTCAGCAGGGCCTTGTGTTTGGTTTGATGCTCTACTCTCACTGTCTGTTTTTTTTTCTTTATTTAAAAATATAGAGAAAGAGAGTAAGATGAAAAGAATCAGAGACAGAGACACAAAGACAGAGAAATAACTCCTAGGGTAGTTGGAAATCTAACGCTGGAGAAGAGGGCATTGTCTCCACAGTCAAGAGTATTTAGTTCGGATACCGAGGAGACAACCGAAAAAGAAATGATAGTATTTTTCTTTTCACATTCTATGTGACTTCCTATATATGGGGTACTGAGAAAAGCAAATTAGTCAATGATGCTAGATGTCAAGGTAGTACTTACCTCAAGGGTGGGGCACTGACTGGAACAGACACGGAGGAACACCGTAGTCTGTTTCTTGATTTGTGTGGTGGCCACCTGGAGTGAACCTGGAGTGAACATCAAGCTTACACCTTAATTATTAAACTAGTAAAAAGTAATCTATAGTCGTGTGATTCAGTGAGCTGGTCTGGGTGAGAAGGAATAGAGCTTTTTGATATGAGCAGTTTCGGGGCATTGGGATCTTGGTCAAGTTCCCCTAAAAAAAAGTCCGGGCCTCTAAGAATACTTTGTGCCCTTGAGTAAGACCCTGGAACTCTTGGGGCCCAGTTCCCTCTCAGGGGATTGGATCCAGAGATCTCCAGGGCCAGTTCCCTCCATTATGCCTCCTTTGAGAAGGAGTGGCATTTCCCTTCTATCCCAAACAGGGCTACTTAGGCTCATCTCTCACTGTCCTGAAAGTCTTCATACCTTTTAAAAAAGAGACCCCACATTTTCATTTTGCACTGGGTCCTGCAAATGATATAGCTGGTGCTGTTTGAGGATCTGTCAGCACTGGCCACTCCTCGAGTTAGTACTGTGGACTCTAAGCTAAGGGGGGCAGTGTGTGGAGTGGGCAAGAAGTGGTTGGGTTGGGAGAAGGTGAGATATAGTCTGTCCTTGGGTTTCCCAATGGTTTTTTATGTACCTGAAGCTCCCTTCTTTTTCTGTCCTAAAGCCCGGGCTATAGGAATAGCAAATAAAAACAGACGTCAATAAAAAGGACCATGAATAGAAAAATTTCTTTGGAGGGGGAAATGTTTCCCACCCCTGAAATTCATTTAAAAAATTATAATGATGTCTAACATTTATTAAGTACCTACCATGACCCAAGAACTGTTCAAAGAAATGTTCAAAGCACTTTACATATGTTAGGTAATGTAATATTCACAACAACCTTATGAGATGAGTACTATGATTAACGCTAGTTTGGAAACCAAGGTGAGAAGGTTCAGAAAATGCATTGTTCCAAATCTTCCTTTTTTTCACCTCACTATATATCTCGGAGATAATTGCATAGCATCTATAGATCTTTCTCATTGAAAGTTGTAGAAGGATTTAAACTGGTGGCCCATGTGGAATAGAACAAAGAGAATGGAGAAAGCCAAACCAATTGAGTGGCTTGTTCAATAATTCTGATTATTTTTATGCATTCATTCATCAAATATTTATTTAAGTTTTTGCTGGACTCTGTGATATCAAATCACATAAGAAATGGTCCTTGCTTTCAAAGAGCTCAAGGGAGCTAAGACAAGTAAACAAATAAATAATCATGCAATGTGCCAAAATGTTGTAACTGGGGTGAAGTGACAAGTGTCTGGACTGGGAAAGCTCCCTGAGATAAAAAATGAGACGGCTAGAATACTTTTTCTTTGGAAAAATGTCAGCAGGTATAGTCTGATAAAGGGCAGCTGCAGGTCCTCCTGACAGGGTGACTCACACATTTTTCATTTGTCCTGTACCCTCTCATCTGCCTGGTCTCCCCCACCCCAGCCCCATGCACACGAGGACAAGGCTGAGAAGGGGCTCATGATGGAATTGTGGTTTCTCACCTTTCCATCTCTAACTCCTGCCTGGCTGTAGCACAAACGGTGAGCAAATTCTTGATTATGCACGAAGATGAGCTTCTGATTCATTTTTGATGTTCAATGTTATGAGGCAAACTCCCTGGCCATCTGTTCAAAGGAGGAACATGTTACATATCTGGATTATTTTATTTTTATCTTAATCAAGTGGCAACTTTCCATCTTGATGCATCTTAACCTGAGCAGTTGTGGTTGGAAAGCAATGGGCTTGAACAGACTGATGAGCGAGGGGGAGAAGGATATGCCACCTGGTGCAAAGCTGGTGTCAGATGCAGGAGTAGAGTCTCCTGTGCACGGCCCTTCATCTCTCTAATTAGGAGAGAAATTGCAAGCCCTCCAGTGGGCACCAAAATGCTTAGAGGGCACAAGTCGGGCTGAGGGACCCCTCCACCCAGTGCACAAATGTCATGCACCGGGCCTCTAGTTTCTTATAATGGGCAGGGCCCCTAGTTTAAATTCTTTAAGGGAGAGGTAAAAGTTTCTCATGAGCCTGCAGGGTCTTGCTTATCTTCAGCTCAAAATAATTCACATGCCAAAATGGCACTTTTGGGGGAGGGGCTTGTTACACAAATGGGGACCAAAGACCAAACCGGTCAGGATCTGTTGGTTCCAGCCTTGGGGAGTCTGGGCTGGGGGTGAGGGTCATGAACAGCCTACTGAAATGGTTAAAGGCAACTGAGCTGAGGGGAGGTAGCTGCAGCTTTCTTGTTAGAAGCAGCCAAAACACTTTAGCCTGTTTACTGACAGGAGATTTAAGTTTTTCCAGCCATTGGCATTTGATGGAAATGTGCAACTATATTCTAGGACCTCACAGAATTGGTGAGATGGATTAGAGAGAAATTATCTAGCTATTCATCTTAGTTTGGGTTTTCCTGAAAGAAGATCCTGAAACAAAGGTTGGAGAGCAGTTAGTTTATCTGCAGGTGATGCAAGGAAAAGGAGACAGGGAAGGAGGAAAAGTCAGTAGGGAGCTGGTTGCCATAGTGGGCAACTGAGCTCCATCCTGATGAGGCCCCCTCAGAATTGTCCTCTGGCGGGGAGGCTGGTGTGTTATTCACTGACTTCTAACCATGTTGGTTGAGGGTTACCCTCAAGGGTGTTAATCCCTTACCTTCAGACTGCTCTTAACTGAAATCTAGGAAAAAAGCCCTCAGGTAGACAAGCAGAGAGACAAGGAGGGTGCTCAGTTCGGTTCCCTGGACCATGCATGGGAACCGTCTGTCCCAGCCACAGCTGAGACCCAGGTGGGCTGCAGGAAAGAGGTGTGGGGCACAGATAGCATTCCCATGGCCCCTGGAGGAAGGAAGTGGGGAGGGAAGAAGAAATAGCACATGCTTATCAAAAGTGACTAGTGTGTGAGTTTTGTGGGGTGGCAGGCACCAACCTCAGTCCCCAAGCTCAGATGGGTAAGAAATCTTAAATCCATTTTTAATCAATCAAATTGTTAAGGATGTTTAAAAATGGAACTAGTAATTCTGGGGAGCCTATGGTGAGACAGCCACCTACATAAAGTATTGATGAAAGTGCAAATCAGTACAACCCTTTTGGAAAACAATGTACAAAATTATTAAGAGAATTTAAAATGCCTTGAAAACCATTCTATGGATATAATCAAATATAGGGGTTCAGAACAGGCTTCCCCCATATTATCATTTTCAGCCTTCAGATTTATAAACTCAGAATCTAATGAAGTAAATCAAGTCCCAAGAGTATATGTCTGTCTTGATCCTATAGCCTATTAGTGCTTCCCAATATAAAAAACACTTACATTGATCCAACTGTTTTTATAGTATTACAAGAGGCCCAGTGCATGAAAATTT
>NW_005872880.1:40185-43398 GCF_000147115.1 Myotis lucifugus | reverse complement strand
GGTGGAGGGGTTCCTCAGCCCGACTTGTGACCTCTTGCAGTCCGGGACCCCTGGGGAGTGGGCCTAAGTCGGCAGGTGGACATCCCCCGATGGGTCCTTAGTGCTGCCTCGGAGGCAGGAGAGGCTCCTGCTACCACTGCTTTGCTCACAGCCATGAGCCCAGCTTCTGGCTGAGCAGCACTCCACTTGTGGGAGTGCACTGATCACCAGGGGGAAGCTCCTGCATTGAGCGTCTTTCTCCTGGTGGTCAGTGCGCATCATAGTGATCAGATGTTCTGCCGTTTGGTCTATTTGCATATTAGCCTTTTATTATATAGGACTAGAGGCCCGATGCACTAAATTTGTGCAGTCCCTGCCACTGTAGCCAAGGGCCTCTGCCGCCTCTGCCATGGCCCCCACCTGCTGCAGCTTTGTCTGGAAGGAAGAATGTCTGGAAGGACATCCCGCCTAATTAGCATATTACGCTTTTATTATTATAGATACCTTTTTTTAACTTATCTATATGGCAGGGAAAATTACTAATGACTGAAAATCTGATTTTTTAATTGTCCTGCAATGACCTTACTTCCCTCTTAAGGCCCAAGGCACCTTATTTCATTCCTTAGCTCAGAATGTCATATATATTTTATTTTCCCTTTCTGTCTTTGAACCTCTCATATATGTGGAATCCTGTGACTCTCTCATGTATATAGGATTCCCATGCATATGTATGTAATTAAATTTGGTCATTTACTCTAAAAAAATCTTACATTTGTACTTGCTTATAAATTAAACCAATTTTGGCTCTATGTTCCCACTGTGCTGTGCTGGTGGGACATTTAATCTCATTTTGGGACCCTCATCCCTGTGTACCAACTTCCTCCCCAGGCCCAAGGCTGGCTTAGGTTTCTGTGAGCCACTGTAGGCCTCTGGGCAGGAAGCTTTGGCTTGTGCAGGTTCCTACAGAGAACAAACGGTGATGCTTATATTGTGCATAGGGTTTGTTGTTGTTGTTGTTGTTTTTCAAATTTTATTTTGTTTGTTTGTTTGTTTTTGGTGGTGGTAACTTTTCTCCTTAACTAGTCAAGTTGAGCCAGCTGAGCATATTCTCTTTCTCTTTTGCAAGCTGCTTTATTTTGCACACTTTGGAGGTCTCCTATGAATTACCGTGCACAGAGAGTGACCCTCTGTAAGAAGATGTAATAGGTTTTGTGAACAGTTACTGTCTCACTGTCCTTCCACCAGTAGCTTAATCTAAGAGCTTGTCCCTGCGCCCATCGCCAAGTGACACAGTGGCCCCTGTGTGTGAGGTAAAGCATGAGGCCGGACTTAGACGCTTTGAAAAGACCTTTTAAAATAAAATAAATTACATTAAAAAGCCATCATCCAGTAAGCTTGAATTTTTCTGATGTACAGTTATATGTGCTTTAACACATAGGTAAATTTGTGGAACCACCACAAACACATATCAGGACCTGGAACTGGTCCATCACCCCAAAAGCTCCCTCATCTGCCCCTTAGTAATCATATCCTCTCCCTGCCTGTAATCCATGGCAACCACTGACCCGTTCGTTACCACTATAGTTGTGTCTTTTTGAGAAAAGATCTTTGTGTTTGAAGCATTGGAATAAAATTCTATATTTAAAGTGGTTCTGGTTTGTTGAAGCAAGGGTGAGACAACACCTGCACAGTCACTTGTATCAGGGTGGCTGGCCATGAAGACACCATCAGAAAGACACCCCAGGAGGAGGCAACCAATGTGCCATCCTGTCAGCCTTCCAGTATTTCAGAGCATCCAGCTTCACCTTCTCTCTCTCTCTCTCTCTCTCTCTCTCTCTCTCTCTCTCTCTCTCTCGTTTAATGTATTTTAATAGCAAACTTACAGGAACCGCACAGAAGACAGATAACATTGAAAACATGTACTTGCATGTAGGACAATAAGTTAGAAAAGTTTAGTGAGCGGATAGAATTACTGTTTGATAAAAATGTTACAAACACCATTTGGTTGCCATCAATAAGAAATTTACTTGTTTTTTTTTTTTAAAAAAAATCCAAATGCTGGCATTGTCCAGAAAAATGTAACAGCTTTATTTATATTGTTATAAAGTGGGACTGCTGAAACTTGTTCACTGAAACATTTGACTTGCATTAATGCTTTATGTCCCCACATTTATATTAAAAACATTCAGACACAAACGAAAATGGAAAAACTGCCAATACCTGATTTCTGTCCCCTATTTTCAACTTGCAATCATATACTTAGATACCTTTTGACCCCATGGGAAAAAAATATCTAACATTCAGAACTACCAATAACAAGAAGAGAATTTTTTTTTAAAGAATGAAACGTTTCCCATCACAGTGGATTCTTAAGCATGTTCTCTACATATGCGGCGTGCTAGCTGGATGTCTCCTGGTATAATTGTTACACGTTGGCATGGAGAGCACACAGTTGGTGTCTTCAAAAAGGCCAGCCAGACAGGCCTCTTTTGCTTCTTGCAAAGCACCAACAGCTGCCTCCTGGAAGTGCAGATCTGTTTTGAAGTCCTGAGCAATTTCTTGCAACCAGACGCTGGAAGGGAAGTTTGCGAATCAGAAGTTAAGTGCCCCAATGCCAGGCCTGTGACGAGGAGGTTTCGTCACCCGGCCAGTAGAGGGCGCACTCTTCCGGGCGGCTTTGGTAGCCAGTTGCTTCCTTGGTGCTTTACCACCGGTGGATTTGCGGACAGTCTGCTTTGTAGGAGCCGTGGTACAGAGACCTCTTTACTTACCCGCTTCTCCTTCGGTTGGAGCTCAGCGAGCTGGAGGCGGCGCAGGCCTTAGCGATGGCGGCTGTGAACACCTCCACCTCCTTTCTCTTATGCTAATTCTTCTTGGGACCATGTAAGATGACATCCTTTTCTCAACACCACTGTGAAGTCTCAGCAGCCAAGCGCTCTCTTTTTGAACGTTGTAATCAGACACTGGTGCATCCGCCTTCTAGCTGCTTTTCCAGCAAAATCTGTCCCTGCTGATTGGAAGGAATCTTGCCTTTCACCGTTTTTATTGTATCCATGGGTTCAACGATAGTCTTTCCCATTAGGCCTTTCATCGAAATCTTCATTTTGACAGCGGGTCGACCTTAGCGAATCTGTAAGGGTCAGTTCTCATTAAAAGGTGCCCAGATTTAGCTTAGGCTGGGTTAAAACTGGGTTATGGGGGGTGGGGGTGGGGCGAGGAGGAAATAAGGAGTCT
>NW_005872880.1:32365-40012 GCF_000147115.1 Myotis lucifugus | reverse complement strand
AGGACACTTGCAGGAATAGAGATTTTTCTATGGAACTAGAGAAGGAGGCACTTACCCCATCACTGGAATCCTGTATGGTCTTATTCTCCGTCTCATGCAGCATGAAAATGCTGAGCTATTTCAGGACCCTGTAACGATTTCCACAGACACATCTGATAAAGGTCTAGGACTCTTTTTTTTTTTTTTAAAAAAAAAAATAAATCTTTATTGTTCAGATTATTACATTTGTTCCTCTTCCCCCACGCCCCCCTTGGCTCCCCTCCATCCAGTTCTCACCCCACCCTCTGCCCTTACCCCCACCCCCCGCCACTGTCCTCATCCATAGGTGTATGATTTTTTTCCAGTCTCTTCCCGCACCCCCCACGCCCCTTTCCCTCCGAGAATTGTCAGTCCACTCCCTTTCTATGCCCCTGATTCTATTATAATCACCAGTTTATTCTGTCCATCAGATTATTTATTCACTTGATTTTTAGATTCACTTGTTGATAGATGTGTATTTGTTGTTCATAATTTGTATCTTTACCTTTTTCTTCTTCTTCCTCTTCTTAAAGGATACCTTTCAGCATTTCATATAATACTGGTTTGGTGGTGATGAACTCCTTTAGCTTTTTCTTATCTGTGAAGCTCTTTATCTGACCTTCAATTCTGAATGATAGCTTTGCTGGGTAAAGTAATCTTGGTTGTAGGTTCTTGCTATTCATCACTTTGAATATTTCTTGCCACTCCCTTCTGGCCTGCATAGTTTCTGTTGAGAAATCAGCTGACAGTTGTATGGGTACTCCCTTGTAGGTAACTAACTGTTTTTCTCTTGCTGCTTTTAAGATTCTCTCTTTGTCTTTTGCTCTTGGCATTTTAACTATGATGTGTCTTGGTGTGGTCCTCTTTGGATTCCTTTTGTTTGGGGTTCTCTGTGCTTCCTGGACTTGTAAGTCTATTTCTTTCACCAGGTAGGGGAAGTTTTCTGTCATTATTTCTTCAAATAGGTTTTCAATATCTTGCTCTCTCTCTTCTTCTGGCACCCCCATAATTTGGATGCTGGTATGCTTGAACTTGTCCCAGAGGCTCCTTACACTATCTTCATATTTTTGGATTCTTTTTTCTTTTTGTTTTTCCGGTTGGGTGTTTTTTACTTCTTTGTATTTCAAATCTTTGACTTGATTCTTGTGATCCTCTATTCTGCTGTTGGATCTCTGTGTAATATTCTTTATTTCAGTCAGTGTATGCTTAATTTCTAGTTGGTTCTTTTTCATATCCTCGAGGGTCTCACTAGATTTATCGAGGGTCCCACTAAATTTATCGGCGGTTTCTAGAAAATGCTTGAAAAACCTTATAACTGTGGTTTTGAACTCTATATCCAGTAGTTTGCTTTCCTCCATTTCTGTCATCTGTGACCTGTTTCTTTGTCTCCACATTTTGGCTGCTTCCCTGTGTTGATAGAGTGGCTTTCTGTGCTAGGTGTCCTATAGGGCCCAGTGGCTCAGCCTCCCCAATTACCTGAGGTGGACACTCTTGGTGCACCCCTTTGTGGGCTTTGTGCAGTCTTGGTGTAGTTAAGCCTTGATTGTTGTAGGTATCACTGGGAGGAATTGACTTCCAGGCCAATTGGCTGTGAGAATCAGCTGTGTCTGCAGTGGGAGAACTTCTGTGCTGGAGAGACACCCTTATGGGGCAAGACTTGCTTCATTGGGGCTTTGGTGCTCACTGAGTCTGCCCGCTGAGTGTGTCTCTTATGGATCTGAGGAGTTGTGATCTGGATGGTCCCACTCTGAGCACTGGGTACACTGGCTCTTGGATATTTAAGGAGGTGCTAATTTAGCCTCTGCCTGAGGCTACCCAGCAGGAGCTACAGAGAGATCTGCAGATTTCTCTTCTATGTTTGGGGTTTGGAGGTGCCCAGATGAGGCCCAGCTGTGAAGCAATGCAAGCTGCTGTGGGGCCTTGGGCCTTCTTTTGGATGTTCTGGGTCTCTCTGACCCAGCTGCAGTTTGTTAGGTAATTTTAGATTGCAAAGGGCCAGGCCATTCATATGCAAAAGCCTCTGTGCACAGCTTGGATGGGGTGGGGTCTCAGGGAATCAACAGGGCAGAGCAAAGAGCTATGGCTGATCCTCAGCCCTGCCCTAAGGGGCCCCGGGTCTCAGTGTCCTGTGGTAATCACTGTAAGCACCTCTGAGAGAAAGCCGCCCTTGAGTTCCGCCCGATGCCAGACAGTCCAGTTTCTCCCAGTATAAGTCTGGGTCCCCAGAGACTCACCCGGAAGTGGAGTTCAGAGCAGTTGGGAGCTTGAGACTCCCTCCCGATTGAAAAAGACAACCGCATCCTCAGTTGCCAGCCCTTTCCACATGTACCTCCGTACCTCTACACTTCATTTCCGCACCTCCTCTGAGTCTCAGTGTGCTTTTCTCTTTCCTTCTAGTTGTAGAATTTCCACTCAGCCAGCCTTCCTGTGGTTCTGGATGATTTCCGTTTTGTCTTTTAGTTTTATTTTTGAAGTGGTTGTGCGAGGCAGCAATTTCAGGTGTTTACCTGTGCCGCCATCTTGGTTTCTCCTCTAGGACTCTTTTAAGAGAGAAGAACTTAGAAGATTTTAAAAATCTCTTTTAGGTAGGTTTAAGCTTGGCTATGAGTGATAGAAAATCCAACACAACAGTAGCTTAAACTAATTGAAGTTTATTTCTCCCGTAAATATTGGCTGTCCTGAACTGGTATGGCAGTCTGGAGTCATCGGGTACCCAGACCCCGTACTTGGTGCCATCTATCTTCAATGTGAAGCGTCTACCCAATAGTCCAAAAATGGCTGCTGGAGCTCCAGCCATTGCGTTCACATTCATCCAGCAGGAAAAATGAAGGTGGAGGAGTATAAATCTTTCTCTTTAAGGGCTCTGCCCAGAAATCACACTTGCCATGGCATTTGCCATATCCTCTTACTTTTCTTTGGCCAGGACTTAGTCAATTGGCCATAATTGGCAAGAGAGGTTGGTAATGTAGTCTTTATTTCTTATAGCCACCTGCCCAGCCAAGGACCAAGGAGAGAAAGTGGCAGTCTCTGCTACACCCTGCTAAGGTAACCTCAAAACTTCCACTAGAGAAGAGTTATAAAAAGAAAGTATCCAGATGGGGTGTGTACAGAAAGAGCTTGCTGCCCGGAGGTTCTCCTTCTGTTACGAGTTGTCATACTTATTTGGCTTACCTTGCCAGAGGGCACAGAAATTCCCCTTTGAAATTTAGACTCAGGAAACACAACACCCCCTTTCCATTTTTTCCCCTCCTATGAATGGGATCTCCCGGCATTTTCAAAGATCTTTATTGCATATTCAGGTGTAAAAAGAAGAAATAAACAAAGAGAATGCCCAATGCTCAGAAAATTACAACTTAATAGGTTTGTATCTTAAGGTAACTGCTTTCCCTCCCGAAAAGGCAGGCATAAATATGCAGTAATCATGCCTGTCTTTGTTCCTTTTAGCTGCTGTCAGGTCTCCATGTAGAGGAGAATAGCTTTCGTTTTTCCTGGAACAAGGTGCAATATCATTTCCAAACTCTACCATTCCACAGGGCTCACCCATTTGACTTTTGCTGAGGGGCAGGCCTTGTTAGATCACTTCTGGTGACTAACTGGTAAGACTCTTCCTCTCTTTGCAGGCTGTATTTGCCCCGTAGGCTCATGAGGCACCTGGACTTTCTCCACACTCCTGGAGATCTTTTCATATCAGCCCCCTTGGATCTAATGCACCCTTTTTGACAGTTGCATAGATATTCTATGGTGTGGCTAACTTCAATTTACTTAACCAGATACTGATTGCTGAATGCTTTAAGAATTGATGTTCTCATAGCAGAATTGCTTTTCAATTGATTGTACTTTTTTTTTTTTTGTACAGGGGAACAGCCTGGATTCAGAGGGGCGGGGTGTAATGGGAAGAGAAAGAGAAGCTATTGGGTTCATGGGCTGGGAAGACCAACTTCCCCCACTTCACAATGTTTTTAAGGGTGGCCTCATCTTTTAAGCTTGAACTAGACGGGTTCAATACATTATGGATAAGAAGTGAAGTCTTCTAAACCTGTTGGAGGCTGAGACCAGGTCCTTGGGGTCAGAGAAAAGAACAGAACTATGAACTTGAAGACTGGGTCCACTGGTACGGCAGGTGGGCTGGCCCGCAAACTTCTAAAGTTCATGCCTCAAAGCAAAACCACCTTGGCCCCTAACACTCAAGCTGGTTGATACAAAAAGCAGAGGTGGATGACAGCAAAGATGAATGCTCCAGCAATCAATGATGCCAAGAACAAATGCCCACTCAGTTTCTCTACCGCACTTCCCAACCCCATTGTGACTGTTCTCAAGTAGCACCAGCCTGGACAGTTTGTAAAGTGAGCACTCTTCCATGTTTTTAGGGACCCCAGCCTCCCAGATATGTTTGCCTTTCCTCCGCGCCCCCCACGGTTGGCCTTTTCCTGCCCAATGAGCATTCTTTTACTATCAAATTGTGCTCTCAAAAAAGATACAAAAACAAAAATGAAAACACATTGACATTACAATTGAAACTGCCAATAACTGTATGAAATGATATTAGGTAGGGAGGGAAATTGGGAAGGTGTGTATGTATTCACACACATGTATTCATGAAAAATTTTATTTCAGAAACACATAGTAGAGAGAAAGGTGTAATGAACCCACCCAAATCCATCAGCTTCAACATTTATCAACAATCTGCCATTTTTGCTTCCATCTATTTTCTCCTCCAGCATATTTCCCCCCACCCCGGGTTACTCTACATTATTTCAAATGTTGTCATTTGAATCACACACATGGGAAGGGAAGGTCTATTTAATGGGAAGTTTAGCGAGGCAGTGTGTTGAGTAGGAACGGGGTGCAGTCAGGATGCCACAGGAAAGAAGTCTGGGGTTGCTCAGGACGCCCGCACCAATGCAGACGACTAGTGGGACATACCGTGCTCCTCCCTCCCTCTTGCTGTCTCTGCTTTCAGCCAAAGGAATGAAACTCTTACTCTAAAATTTGAGGCCCTTAACAGCCGGTGGGAGAGAACATTCTAGAGGGAAGAGGCTTTTTCATGCCCCAATCACCTCTGGTAGGCAATTGCCTGTTCCTCCACCTTCCACTGTGCATCCATGTGCAACTCCCTGACGTGGTTTGAGCAGATGGGCAGTGAATGTCAGGCAGAACACAGCCGAGCTGCCAGTGATGGTGTCTGTGGAGGGCAGCAAAGCCAGGCGAGGCCTCAGGTGACCGCCTGCACACCGAGGGGGTGGAGGAGCAGCAGAGCTTGTCATTTGGAGGGGTGGTGGGCTTCAGGTTCCTGCTGGAGGATCAGCAGCTCTTGGGGTTACCCAAACTCCACTCTCCGCTCAAAATGAAGGTGTTGTGGAGACAGAAGGATATGCCAGTCATGCCCTTTGATTTGCTACTTTTCCCCAGAAGCAGTTTTGTCTCCTAAACTTCTCTGCCAAACCAGTAGGTCCCAAGGACAGCTCTTTTTTTTTCATGTAGGAGAAGCTAACAGGTGGCTCCCCGTGTGAATGGTGTGCGCCATGGGTGATGGGGAGTGGTGTGTGATGAGGGTTGTGGGGAGTGGTGTGTGAGTGGTGTGTGATGAGGGTGGTGGGGAGCAGGGAAGGTGGCTGAGGGTGTGTGGAGCGGGGCTGATCCGGCAGTGCCTTTGGCATGCTGCCGTCACTGCCTCTGTGGTAGGCTCTAGAAGTTTGCAGTGTTAGTTGTCAACTATTTGAGGAACTGGTGTTTTGGGGGTAGATTTCACAGCACTGGTTAGACCAAAAGATGTGTGTTTCTTAGATTCCCTGCTGAACCTGACATGACAGCAGGAGCCCAGAGGTCCTGCTCCTGTGTCGGTTGCTCCCTCAGGTGGGTTCGCAGGCTGCACAAATCAGCCCTGGGCTCACATGGATTCTGCTGTCGCGTGTGTACCACCCACAGAATGGTAAGGGCTTTAGGGAGGAATCTGAATGTTGATGGTGAGACTGGCAGTTGGCCGGCCACGGCCACATGACCTGGTTCAAATCTGGTGAATTTCTTTTAGTGCGAGGGAACTCATGAGGACTGTCAGCTCTGGCTGGAGCTAAACAATCAACAAGCCCTCTACTGCATTCAGCATTTTCTAAAAGGGGTTCTGCTGAGCACTAGCTCAGTAGGAATGAGGTGGACAGAGGATGTTCAGGTGGGATAGAGCTAAGGGGGGATGGAAGATTTCACTGGGCAGTAAGTTGGGAAACTGTGTTGAACAGGTCTGTTTGCTGCAGGACTTCTCAGGGCATTTGTTACTTACCAAGTGACTTTCCAAGAAAGAGCTATAATAGGCTGTGTTCCTACTGTCTGTTTGGCTATAGACCCCTTGTGGCAAGTGTTTTCCCAAATACATTTTGGGAAATAGAGTTTTTCTTGAATGAAGATTCATCCTGCTGACTTTTAAAGTCATCGAGACCAAAAGGCTCAAAGTCTAAGCATCTCTCAAGTATCTTTTAATTTGTATCTCCCCCACTTTCATTTGGCTCATATTTAAGCAGGAGTAAATTGATCTTTATATCATTACAGGCTCCTCCCAACAGGGTTTGACATTTTAATTGATTTTATATTTCCTATTTTATTTTTATTTAAAGATTTTTAAAATTGATTTTTAGAGAAAGAGAGAGGGAGAGGGAGAGAGAGAGAAAAGCACTGATGTCAGAGCAAAACATTGGTTGGCTGTCCCCCTAACCTGGGTATGTTCCCTGACCAGGAATTGAACCAGCAACCTTTGGTGCCATGGGATGACGCCCGACCAACTGAGCCACAGTGGCATCTATTTAAAAAAAAATATTTATTGACTTGAGAGAGAGAGGAAGAGAGAGAGAGAGAGAGAGAGAGAGAGAGAGAGAGAGATTTTTTGTTGTTCCATGTATTTATGCATTCATTGGCTGATTCCTGCATGTGCCCTGACCAGGAATTGAACCTACAATCATGGCACATTGGGACAATGCTCCAGTGAATTGAGCTATCTGGCCAGGGTTTTCCTTTCTATTTTATTAAAAAGTAAAGGCCTGGTGCACCACATTTGTGCACTGGGGGTGGGGTGGGGGGAGGTCCCTCAGACCAGCCTGCATCTTCTCGCAGTCTGGGACTCCTCAGGGAATGTCTGCCTGCTGTGGAGGCAGGAGAGGCTCCCACCACTGCCACTGTGCTCACCAGCCATGAGCCCGGCTTCTGGCTGAGCGGTGCTCCCCCTGTGGGAGCGCACTGACCACCCGGGGGCAGCTCCTGCATTGAGCTGGTGGTCAGTGCCCCCTGGTGGTCATTGCGTGTCATAGCGACCAGTTGTTCTGCCATTTGGTCAATTTGCATATTAGCCTTTTATTATATAGGATAGAAAAAACCCCCACTTTGCATCTGTGTAACTCCCCTTGGGAGCCTAAATACATTTTTACTCTTTCAACAACTCTGAAAAGCAGCCCCGTTTTATATATGTGGATAGTGAGGTTCAGAGAGGTTTAGTCACTGGTTCGAGGTCTCATAACTGTAACAGTGATGTGGATTAGGGTTTGTCTAGCTCTGAAGCCTGTGTTCTTTCCTCGCAGGTGAAGCAGGGGCAGGTTTTCCTTATTTCATCTGTCTTGCCCACACAAATATAAAAACTTTCCCTGAGGT
>NW_005872880.1:30411-32265 GCF_000147115.1 Myotis lucifugus | reverse complement strand
AGTTTGAGAAAGTGCAGCTGAAATCACAGCCTTGGTGAGGCCGAATGAAATAATAAGGTCAGGGTTGTCCTGGGGGACAGAGAAAAAGAAGTTAGCTCTTTGGCAGTACTCGAGTGTTGTTTCTGAATCCTAACTTTAGTTAAATTTAAAGCAAAGGAAGGAATATTAACCATGCATGCCCAGGGAAGTACCAATTAAAACAGTACAGAAGGGTGTGGATGACATTAAACCCCCCTGCGCCTCCATTGCTGGTCTTGGTCCTCACTTGACTTTTTTAGGGGTTGTTTTGTCTGTAACTCAGATACTGTGCTTACATTCCTATTTTTTGATTCATCAACTTGAAGCAGAAGCTATCGACTTCCCACTATGAAAGATGAAGCCTGTATCTTCCCCTAATTTCTTCCTGCCAGGTTTTGTTGTATTTTTATTCTTCTATTTATTTCCTCTATGATTTAAAATAAGGTGCTTAGACTGTCATCCCTTGATTTATGAACTTCATCAATACCTCTTGTTTCTCTACCACGTAACATAAGAAAATTGGTTTCACATTTTCTCCTTCCTGCTCCTCCGCCCAGTATTGGTCAGTGCTAACTTTACTTTTACTTTGTCAAAAGGTTAGAACATGTATATTTCATACTGTAACCATAATTAGTCCTTTCTTGCTTTGTTTATGTATAAACAATTGAAAATCAATACACAGCATTAGCAATATTGTGATATTGTAAATATTACTCACCATAGAGCCATGGATCTGTAGAGGAGATGTCATCCTATGTGACTAAATCATGGCTGCTCGAAGGAGGTTGGTCCAAGCTTCAGGGACAAATGGATTCCTTATGTATTCTATCAATTCTTCAAAATAATAATAATAATTCATTTTTATTTATTTCATATCTGGAACATGGCTGTCATCCTGGAATTTTTAAAAAATTAAATCTTTATTATTGAAAGTATTACATATGCCCCCTTTTTCTTCATTAACCCCTTCTAGCTCACCCCCATCCCCGCACTAGTCCTTCACCACCCTATTGTCTATGTCCACGGGTTATGCACATATGCATACAAGGTCTTTGGTTGATCTCTTCCTACCCACCCACCTTCTTCCGCCTTCCCTCTGAGATTCTACAGTCTGTTCTATGCTTCTATGTTTCTGGATCTATTTTGTTTATCAGTTTATGTTGTTCATTATATTCCACAAATGAGTGAGATCATGTGATACTTGTCTTTCTCTGACTGGCTTATTTCACTTAGCATAATGCTCTCCAGTTTCATTCATGCTGTTGCTCATTGTCTTTTTAATTTGCATCTCTCTGATGATCAGTGACTCTGAGCATTTTTTCACATGTCTCTTGGTCATCTGTATATCCCCTTTGGCAAAGTATCTATTTAGGTCCTTGGCCCATTTTAAAAATTGGATTGTTTGTCTTCTTTTTATTAAGTTGTATGAGTTCCTTATATATTTTTGATATTAACCCTTTATCAGATGTATCATTGCCAAATATACATTGGCTTTCTTCTCCCATACACTGGGCTCCCTTTTCATTTTGTTGATGGTTTCTTTTGCTGTGCAGAAGCTTTTTATTTTGATGTAGTCCCATTTGTTTATTTTCTCCTAGTTTCCTTTGCCCTAGGAGATGTATTGGTAAACATATTGCTACAAGAGGTGTCTGAGGTTTCTTCTAGGATTTTAATGGTTTGCCGACTTACATTTAAGTGTTTTATCCACTTTGAGTTTATTCTTGTGTATGGGGTAAGTTGGAATTTCAAAATGCACGTGTCTCTTGTGACTGAGGTAACACATACTTTCTTCACTATATTACTAAGAATGTCTGATTTCAACTTCTAATCACTCTG
>NW_005872880.1:24574-25458 GCF_000147115.1 Myotis lucifugus | reverse complement strand
GTGTCTGCCTTTGAGGGACTCCTAGTGTCCAGCTTATAATGCCTCCCAGAATAGGTGCAGTGGCTCATGCTGTAGCAACGGGAGTCCCGGGTGAGCCGGAGCAGGTCTGGCTGCTGTCACCCTGAGGCGGAATCAGGCTGGCTTGCAGGGAGGGTGGGCTCGCCTTGCTGAGGGCCACACTGAGCCAATGCCCTCAAGATCAACTTACCCACATTTCTCTGTGCTTCTGTTGCTCAAAGGCTTGAGAACAACCTCCAAGGAATAAATAAATGAGGGAACAAAATATCTGCTGTCCCCTATTTAGCTTGCTGGGAGTCTCCCTCCCAGCGCCCAACATGCAAAATACAGTTTGAGAGAGCAGATTGACATATCAAACTGGCTCGTGTAATTAGGCTGCAACACCTGGTTTTGCAATAACTCTCATTTGCTGTGTGTGCTGAGGAGTTCTTGAAATATCCATGCCTGGTGGGTGACCCTAATGGCTGGTCACCAGCTGTGAGGTTGGCATGTTGCCCCACAACTGATTGCAATCCCCACCGGCATTTGGCAGAGGCCCCAGCAGAAGCAGGTAGCGGTTAATGCTGACACCTTCTCTGCCCCTTGTCACGCAGGCCCAGGCTCCACTTCAGTGGCAAGTGGCTCAGGCTTAGGATAAGTATCAGGAGCTGCTGACATGACTGCTGGCAAACAACCCCTTACCTCAGCATCTGGGCAGACCAATCAAAGCCAAAGGTGTGGGCAGGGGCAGTGTGAGGGAAGGAGAGCCACACCCGACTTTGTGCACCCCGAGGCACACATCATCATTTTGGTGTTTTATACCAACTTTACTGATTGAGCAAGTTTTATTTTATTGTATTTATTTATTATTATTAAAAAATTTTTTT
>NW_005872880.1:9187-17648 GCF_000147115.1 Myotis lucifugus | reverse complement strand
CAAGAGAAATCTCTCTCTCCTTCCTTTCTTGCTTCCCCTCTGATCTTGACTGAATGTTTGTGTCCTCCCAAAGTTCATATATTGAAATCCTAACCCACAATGTGATAGTATTAGGAGGTGGTGCCTTTGGGAGGTGGTTAGTGCCTTTGCAAAAGAGACTCCAGAGAGCTCCCTCACCCCTCTGCCAGGTGAGGGCACAGCAAGAGAACAGCTGTCTATGAACCAGGAAGGGAGCTCTCACCAGACTGAGTCTGCTGGTGCTGAGCTTGGGGACTTCCAGCCTTCAAAACTGTGAGAGCTAATTCTCTGTTGTCTGAGCTATCCAGCCTGGGGTCTTTTTTATAGCAGCCCAAAGGGCTGAGACACCCCCAGCCCTTTCACCTTTCAGAATGGGGGGATCTCAGTTGTGATGCTAAAGGAGGTCTTGGAAGTATGGGATTAGCGCGTCCCCTCTGCCATGCCCCTTGGTGATCTTGATGGTTCAGTGGGGAATCTGATGAAAAGTGGGCTGTTCAGGTGAGGGACCTTTTTCTATAGCTCTTGACCTCAGATTACTAAGACTGGGAGACTGAATATGCTTCCTTGGGCCCTGTCCCTGGCTGACACCCTGATCCAGAGCAAATGGCCACCCTTGAGCCCTGGACCTACAGCACTCTGGGTTGTGCAAATCAAGGAATTAGGATGATTGGGTGCTGAGGGATCGGAGTCTTTAAACTCACACCCTTAGAAGGACGGAGCAGTGCTGGCTCCCCCTGCTCTGCCATCTCATGACTCTGTTAACTTCCCAAAGGGTCCAGGGAGCCCCCCAGAGCCTGCAATGCCCCCAGGAGAACTTGCCAGAGCATTTGGTTTATCCTGCATCTGGTTCAACCTCATCTCACTGATTTTTCTCAAGCAGCATCTTTAAAAACACAGGACCTCCTCTTGCTTAAATTCCCTCCTCCTAAATCTCTTAACAGAGCCACCCTCTGGCCCACCCCCCTATTGGCAGTGCTGCCACAGGCTGCTGCTAATGATGTGCACATCTTTGCCAGGAAGGGATCCCAGGGCTCAGCTGCTCCTCCACACGCCTGTCCTGGAGGGGCTGGGAGAGGAACTCAGGAGGTTTAAGCTGCCCCAGTTGGACTTGCCCTTGGGTCAATCTGCCCTTGACGTCCCCCCCCCCCCCCCCGTGGGGGCTCCTGATGGAGGCTGGATGGATTCTGCACGGGGGGCACCAGTGAAGGCAGCATCTGCCTGAGGCAAGGTGAGTGCTTCTGCCAGCCAGACGCTCGGCTTGTCTTTGGTTTGTGTTCAGAACTGGCTTGCGGTTGGCAAGAGCGCCGTGGGTTCTCTCGCTCAGCACGCACAACGCCTTCCCTTTCATGCTGGCTCTGCTGGGGAGACAGTAAGAGGCCAGCTGGCTTTGAGGCGACCCCAGTCCCTGCTGCATGTTGACTCCCCTCTAGAAGAGCCAGGGAACCCAGAGGTGCGGCAGGTCTCCGCCGGGCCTGAACCCAGCTCCCGGAGCCTGCGTGCCCGGTGGAAGTCGGGGATGGAGTGCCCACAGCACAGAGCACCTTCACGTTCGGTCACAGACATAGGGACTTTTCAAAAACAAGCATGTTCCTGCCAGTCCTTCCGGGGTATCTACTCACAGGACTGATTTCCTAATGAAGTTCTCCTACTGCATGATTTCGGTTCATCCATATAAATTATAGAGTGATTTATATAATGACCTACTTGGCGCACTGTGAATTCTACAGCATCCATGCGATTTATTATTCAAGCCCTGGATAAATCATGCACGGCGAGGAGACAGAACTGTGTGTCAGGATCAGGGGCTGGGCTCTGATGGCCATAGGGAAGCCCAAAGTGGGCTTTGTTTTCAGGATGGAAACAAACAGATACACAAACATATCGATTATTTGAGGGCAGAAGGGGCATATCAGCAACCTTTGTTTCTTCGCTCAAACAGTGCCAACCCCTGTGGGATTCGCTGTCGCTCCGCTCTGGGTCGGTAGGGTGACCCGTGTGCAAGCGGGCTTGCCGTTAGGAGGGGCCCGTGGGCTCTGTGTGCCCGGCGCGCTGACATTTCCAAGCTTCAAGAAGTGAGCCATGCTTCATGCAGAAGTGACAGAACGGGCCCTCGGGTTCTTGTCTGAGCCCAGGCACCTTTGCTTAAAATATATCCTCTCTCATATGAAACGCCTGCCTCTTCATCTTCATAGTCAGTCCCTCCCCCACATTTCCCTCCAGGCAGCCGTGGGGAAGGAAACCTCTGTAGGAGGCCTGTTCTTCTCCAGCCCTGCCCAGGTGTGGGAACAGGATGCTCAGGACCTAGAAGTACAATTTCAGGATAAATGTGAATGTGGCAGGAGGAGAGGAAGGGGAGGAAGGAGGGGGAGAGAGGATGAGGGACTATGCAGGGAAGTCAGCCAGGACTGCAGTGGAGCTGTCTTAGAATCAGACAGCTTCCCCACACGCAGCTGGTGGCCTTAGGAAAGTGTGTAATCCCTGCAGGACCCTTAAGTCCCTGATTTGTAACATGAGGATAATAACAGGACCTATCACCAGAGGCCATTGTATAGAAATAAGTGACATTGTGGGTTGACAGATAATACATGTTCGAAAATGTTAATTTTTCTTTGACATGAATTCTGCCCTCTCAAACAGTAAAACATAGAAGATTTGCAAAACATATATAATATAGAAAACTATATATATACTATTAAGAAAGATACAGATGGCCCTGGCCAGTTTGTTCAGTGGTTAGAGCATGCCGTGGACCAAAGGGTCAAGGGTTCAATTCCCAGTCAAGGGCATCTACCTGGGTTGCAGGTTCGATCCCAGGCCCTGGGCCCTGATTGGGCATGTTTGGGAGACAACCAATTGATGTGTGTCTCTCTCATGTCAGTTTCTCTCTCTCTCTCTCTCTCTCTCTCTCTCTCTCTCTCTCTCTCTTCCTCCCTTCCACTTGCTCTAAAACAAAATCAATGAAAAAAATATCCTTGGGTGAGGATTAGCAAAAAAAAAAAAGAAAAAAGAAAAAAAAGGAAGGTGCAGATGGAATGTTAAGCAAGGTACATATGGAGTGTTAAGCTAACCTTTGTAAAAAATCATTGGAATAAATAAATCACACATGGTGCACATTCAAAAGGCACAAAAAGAAGTACAAGAGTAATTGTCCTGCCCACAGCTGCCCCCACCCCTCAGATTCCCTCTCTGGAGCCAGCCACTGTTGACAGTCTCTTGTGTGTCTATGTGCTCTTTCTTTTCACACAAATAGCGGCACGTCACTACTGTCCCACATAACTTTTTAAATTTCTTCCCCTTAGCAGTGTATGTTGGAGTTCATTCTGTGCTCTGGTTCACATTGACCTGCCCCATACCATTCTGCTCTGTGAGAAGACGTTGCTCAGTTAAACTGGCTTTGCATTGGGTGGCTTTTAGGTGGCTACCAATATTTTGCTATGACAAAAAAAAGTGCTGCAATAAATATAATTTCTTGTTCAAGTATTTCTCAAGGTTAAAAAACTAGATGTGGAATTCTTGGGACAAAGAGTATGTGCATTTGTAGTTTCTATAGCTGCTGCCAAATCCTGTTTCCCAGAGGTTGTGCCACCTTCACTCCCACCAGCGATGGATGAGAGTACCTGCCTCGCACACCCAGCCAACACAGTGTGCTAACAGGCTTCTGATCTTTGAGACCGAGGATCTTTCTATCTTTAGGAGCTATTTGTATTCTTTTCAGTAAACTATTTCTTTTTCTATAAGGGAGTTTATTTTTTCTCACTGATTTGAAGGAGTTCTTTATATATTAAGGCAATTAGCTCACTGTCAATGGTCATGTCACTTGCACTGCCACTAGCACTGCCTTTAGACCCAGGCGAGAGGGGGGTCCTTGCTCTGGCTCCTCTCTGGCCTCCTGTGGGTGTGTGGTCCCCACAGGTTGAGAACTCCATGGGGAAGCGCTAAGGGAAGTGTTCTATCTTCTACCCTCTATGGGTACACAGGACCCTGATTTCCTGCCCAAACGGCCCCCAGCCCATTGCCAGGCCACTTCCCCAGGTCCAACCTCTGGAGCTCTGGAGAGTGGGCTGGGCTGCTGGTGAACACACCCCGGGCCCATTGGCACGTGTGTGTGTGTGTGTGTGTGTGTGTGTGTGTGTGTGTGTGAACAGGCAGACTGGGTTGCTCATGAGCATGAGTGCAAGGCCCCTTGCGCTGTGAGATGGAGCCAGGAGTGGGAAGGAAAGCGGGGAGGCTGGGCTGGCTCTTCCTGCTGCCATGTCATGGAGGAGTACAGGCTTGTAAAGTTCAGCCTGGCCTTCCAGGTCATTCTGAAGGCATATTTATCAGGATAGGAGGACAAAACATATTTTATTAGTTTGATTTATAACTTTAAGTATTAAGACATATGCTATGTGGGCCTCCATTTGTAATCCTGCCCTGACCACATGCCCTGTGTCCTGCAAATGTCAGGGCAGGACTGAGCACAACCTCCGGGGTCAGCAGGCACTCAGGGCATCTGGCATTTATTTGCATAACTTTCGTAGGAGGTCGTAGGCCTTCAATTTATGATGGGTGTCAGGGCTTGAAGGAAGTACAAGAAGGTCAACCTCACTTTGGGTAGTTATTGTCTCACCGCCATTACAGATGGGGCAACGGAAGCCCAGGGAGGTCGGTGACTTGCCCAAGGGCAGCCTGCTGGTTTGTTGGCAGAAGCACTCACCTTGCCTCAGGCAGACACTCGAGAGAGAATGAGTGTAGCTTCGAGGGCAGGGAGGAGACCGGACTTCGCAGGGAGGAGACCGGACTTCGAGGCAGGCTGCAGCTTCGTTGTCAGCAGCGGTTTGCGATGACTGCATCTGGAGCAGAGGGCCCTCCTGTGATTCTCTCCTGTGTGAGCACATGGAAGCGGAGGCACCAGAGAGCGGGAAGGATGCCACTGGAAATACTGATATGGTGTGGAGCTGTTTGCACCCTGGCCTGTACGCCACTCTAATAGCACGTTGGCAAACAGAACATTTCCCCAAGTAATTAGAGAAGCCAGCAGACATTTAGAAGGAGTTGGCTGTTCATGGGCAGGGGAGGACAACCCAGAGGCTGGGGGTTTCAGAGTCATGGCAGTGGGGCCTTTTAACCCAATTTGTGCTTCTCCCTGAAGAGAGCTGGGCACTGACCTCAGCCCTGGGAAGCACCCACAGGTGAGGGACTTGCACAGTGACACCAGGTGAACCAAGAGCACTGTGCGGCTCAGCCCCTCCCTCCTCTCCTGTGCTGAGCGGAGGCCTCTGTGTATGTGTGTGGCTGGGGGAAGCAGGGGACCTTGGCAAGTGTTGCCCTCCTCCCTGGGAGATCAGTCACCTGTTGTAGCCACAGATGGGCCTGCTGTGGCTTCTGAAGGTTCTTGCTGCCCAGAGAAGCCAAGGGCACAATGTCCATGGGGACCGAAGGCAGGGAGAGGGATGGGAGGAGACAGGTTCAGGCCCGGGCTGACCAGGTGGCTCCACATCTCTGCTTCTGTGTGCTAGTTGCTGGTTTATCCCTTCCACTGTCATTTAGGGCCCAAACAGTTTCTGCTGAGACAAACCAGGGTGTTGCCAAAGTTGGATTCCTCTCAATGCAGGATTAGCCTTGTCTCTAAGAGGAGCCGGGTCACGCTGGAATCCAGTTAGTTTTCAGCCTGGTGTGGTGGAAAGCATGCAGAGTCCAGAGCCAGGCACCTGCTTGAGCCTGGCTTTCCCTCCACAACCTGTTGGGTCCCAATAGCCAATCAGTCTCCTCTGTCAAAAGGAATGATAACACCTCTCTCCAAATGACAGGGGTTTTATTTTATTTATATATACATGTATTTTATTGATTTCAAGATGAAGGGAGAGGGAGAGAGAGAGGAACATCAATGATGAGAGAGAATCATTGATGGGCTGCCTCCTGCATGCCCCCTACTGAGGATCGAGTGGGCAACCTGAGCATATGTCCATGGGGTCACAGTGTGAGTGAATGAGTGACGCTGGCAGAGTGGGCAGCTGCTGTGACCCAGCTCCAGCCGACGACTGTCATGTAAATGTGTGGGCCCAGGGCTCTCCCGAGAGACAGAGCAGTAGGACATATATACAGGGTTAACAGTAGGTTTACAGTTGTGAGCATGTGAAACACAGAGTTTATTCCTGTGTTATCTGTAAACCCACTTTTGCCCCACCTTGTATATATCTGTCTCATGACCTGCCATCTGCAAGCTGGAGACACAGGCAAGCTGGTGGTGCAGTTCAGTCTGAGTCTGGAGGCCTGAGAGTTGAGAAGCAGGGCGATGGTGTATATACCAGTCTGAGTCCGAAACTCTAAGAACCAGGAGGGCTAATGTCAAGGGCAGGAGAAGAGGCATGTCTCAGCTCAAGCAGGAGAGAGCATTTGCTCTTCCGCCACCTGTTACCATTCAGGCCCTCAGTGGGTTGGGTGAAGCCCACCCATATTGGGGTTGGAGAGCTTCTTTACTCAGTTCCCCAACTAAAGGCTAATCTCCTCATGAACCCCCCTCACAGACATACCCAGAAATAAGGTTTAGCTATCTACCTAGGCATCCCTTAGCCCAGACCAGTTGACATAAAATTAACCATCGCACTGGGCTTGCCAGACCACCTGGTGTTTGAGACAAGCCAGGTATCTGGATTTTTATGTGCAACTCGTGATTTTAAAGTATTGTTTAATAATTTAGCAAACACTGTGTAGGTCAAACAAAACCTATCTGCACACCATGTCTAGCCTGAGGTCACCAGTCTGTCTTGCTGGACAGGGGCCTCACGGGGAGATTTCTGAGGAGGGATAACCTGGCTGGAGCTGACGATCACTGGGACCTTGGTGTCAAGTTGGAGTCTGGTGGAATGACAGTGGAGGTGGGACTTGCTGCTGGGTACACCTTGCCATAGGCCAGGTGAGCCAAGTGGCAGCTCTGAACAAGGTCGGGGGCGGTGGGACTGCAAGTGAAAACAGGATACTAGACACACTGAAGCTGGGCTCTGCTTGGCCCAGGAGGTTGTGGGGGAGAACACAGTGAAGTGAGGCGGAGGTCCCAGCAGGTATGTGGTTTCATAGCAGGTCAGAGGGTTGCAGAGCACAGGCCCTTGAGGCTGTTTTTTCCTCAAAAGGCCCTGTCGGATTCAGCATCATCTCTGAGAAGAGAGGCATGCCCAGGAGCTCAGCTGGTACAGGTGCTGGTGGCCAGCCCCTTTGGGCAGGGAAACCTAGCTGCTCAGAGCTCGAGTTGGTGGCTGAGCCTGCTCAGAAGATAGAATGTAGTCAATACTGGGGAGGTGCACTGACTTCCCAGCCAGCCTCTGGTGGTGCGTGAGAGATTCATTATAAGCATGGCTAACTCATTTGGGAGATATATGCTAACTCTTGGTCATCACCAATAGCATTTCCATAAGCGACTGTCTATTTTTTTCTTCCAAGTTGTATATTTCTAGAATTTATGTTTGATTCTATTTATAATCACCAGTATCAATTTTTTATTTTTTTGTTTTATTGGTTCTTTTAGAGAGAGAGAAACAGAAAGGGAGAACCACCAATTGGCTGCCTCCTGCACGCCCCTACCGGGGATTGAGCCTGGAACTTGGGCATGTGCCCTGACTAGGAATCAAACCTGCAACGTTTCAGGGCATGGGACGATGCCCAACCAACTGAGCCACACCAACCAGGGCAGAAGAAATTTTTTTTTAAAAAAAGAGCAGGTGTTTCAGATAGCCATAAATGCAGCCATTTCTTCGCTCTGCTGCTTCCTGCTTTATTTTTCATTTATTATTTGTATATTTATTTTTTAATCCTCACCTGAGGATATTTTTCCATTGATTTTTTTAGGGACAGTGGGAGAGAGAGGGAAAGACCGAGAGAAACATTGATGTGAGAGAAACACATCAATTGGTTGCCTCTTTCATGTGCTCTGAGGGCCAGGACGGGGAGGAGCCTGCAACCAAGGTACATGCCCTTGACCAGAATTGAACCCAGGACACTTTGGTCCACAGGTTGATGTTCTATCAACTGAGCCAAACTGGCTAGGGCTGCTGCTTCCTGCTTTAGAAGAAGGACTTGGTGATTTGGGGAGCCACGTGGGAATCTGAGCTGCTGACATCCGAGGTGGACTTCTTTCTTTTTTAAAAAAAGATATTTTTATTGATTTTAGAGAGGGAGGGAGGGAGGGGGAGAGAGAGAGAGAGAGAGAGAGAGAGAGAGAGAGAGAGAGAGAGAGAGAGAAACATCAATGATGAGAGAATCATTGATTGGCTGCCTCCTGCACACCCCACATTAGGGATTAAGCCTGCAACCCAGGTATGTGCCTTGATGGGGAATCAATCCTGGTTCATAGTTGATGCTCAACCACTGAGTCATGCTGGCTAGGTGGGAGGTGGACTTTTTAACCTGGGGTATTGACTAAGGTGCAGGTCAACAAAGCCAAAGCCATATATTAGTGATATACTAGATA
>NW_005872880.1:0-9052 GCF_000147115.1 Myotis lucifugus | reverse complement strand
ACTGAGGCTCTGAAGGGAGAGGACAGATAAGGCAGTGAAAAGGAGAAAAGGGACCAAATTAAGTACCCATCCCACTGAGACCTACTGTGGGCAGGATGTGCCTAACTAGAAGACAGTACTGTCTGGACACATGAACTGTCTGAGGAGCTACACAGTTGGCTCTTCTGGGTCTTGATGTTGGAACTTCTCAGCCTCCATAACCACATGAGTCAATTCCTTATAGTAAATCTATCTATCTATCTATCTATCTATCTATCTATCTATCTATCTATCATCTATCTCATCTATCTATCTATCCATCCACATCCTGTTGGTTCTGTTTCTCTGGAGGACTAGACTAATATCCTGGAGTTGAAGGGAAGGATAGAGAAGGCTAGAAGAAGAGGCACTGCTCACATTGAAAAACCTATGAAAGTGCCACATGAGAAACACTGTCAGCTTTAAAGCCCTGGAAGGTCCAGAGAGTGAGAGGTCATCTTCAGTTAGAGCCCATCAGGTAATTACTTACCTCCCTACACACATACTTATTCCTTCACCTGCAAAGGAGCATCCAAATAAGATGGGAGGGATTGGTAGATACAAGGAGAAGCTGACTTCACCTGTTTCCCAAGTTGCCACTGCCCCTTTGGCTTGGGGAAGAGTAGAAACTGCCAGGCAGGAAGAATGAAGGCCTTGCACAAGTTCAGGTCCCTGAAAAGCAGAGGTTTATAAGGGGAAATATCTATGAAGAATTAAGAGGAAGGAAGCCAGTTAGGCAGAAGGAGAGGCTTTGGGCATGATGTAGGAGGGGAAAGGAAGGAGAATTGGGTAGGAAGAATCTCAGACCTCAGGGCACTGTTGAGCAAGTCTGGGTGAGCTAGCTAGTGCCTTAGCTAGTCCCTTAAGCATTTCCAGCTAGTTTCTTAGTTAGTCCGCAGCTAGTCTCCTGGCAAAGATTGCCCATCAAAAGAGTCACCTGGCTAGCAGGAATGATCCAATTGTAGCACCCTGCTCCACTTGGCCTTTAGCTGGGAGGAGCCCTGGGAAGCGTGGCCTTGGTGCAGATGTGAAGGTGGGCACCCAGGATGACAGCTAGCCTGTCAGTCAACTTGGTCTGCTCCCTACAGCAGGTTCTCCTGAAGGAGATTTGAGCGGTCACCCCCATGGCCACCATAGGTCTCACCCACACTCTCCACACCTCCTTGCTTGCTCCTCAACAGTCATTCATGCTGCAGAGCCCAGATGGGATGAGGAAAACAAGTGAACTGCGTCAAGTTTCAAGTTTTGGATATCGCATGGGACCTGACCATTGTAATTGTTGAACCGTTTACAATTTAAGTCACTGTAGTACTTTTATTACAGAAGAGTGAGCAGAGGAGCTATGTAGACTGAGTTTTCATCCAGGAATGGCTGCCCCCACTGAGGAGGTGAAAATAAACTGTGGGACTCAAAGTAAAATATGTTTCTGATACCATTTCCTGAGTCTTGCTTGTTCAATGCAGTGGTTATAGCTACAAAGTGCTTAGAACAGTGCTGGCCTGCAGTAACCGCTAAAGAGTAAGGGTTAGCTTCAGGCAACCTGGAGGCCCTAAAGGAGGAGATAGAGGAAACTGGGGCATGAAAGGAAGGGGGATGCAGCACAGGCAGCTGAAAATGTGTCAATGTGGATATCCGGACTTGGTGCTAGAAGCTGAGCTCTGGGGGTGCTCTGCCCAAGCATGAGGTCTGTCAGGGGTCTGGAGCTGGGAGGGGATGGTTGAATACCCATCTCTGGCATTAATTAGTTCATGAAACCACTGTATTTGGGGGAGGAGAAAGAGGCCCACCTCTCCTGCCGGCTGGAGCCCATGTGAGTATTTCCCTGGAGGAGTATGGGTGTATCTTTTAGGTAATGCAGAGAATAATGCCCAACCTGGCCCTAAAACAACATCAACCATCTCTATTGAGCCTTGTAGTGGCCATGAAGGGATTGGTACAAGTGAAAAACCCACCCACTCCTGTTATTAAGATGCTGAGAATATAGTTGGTGAGGAAAGACATGCAAATAGAAAGTGGATAATAAAGACTTACTAAAAGCTCAAAGTAAAAGCTCCATATGATAATGAAGACCTAGCACCAAGACCTGGCATTGCACTTCTAACTGCCAGATGAATGCTTCAGCCAGAATTGCTACAGGAGTTCAGGACAGGGAGATCCCTGAACGTGGAATCAGGTAGGTGGAGACAGAATCACATTTCTACCTTCACTTGTGGAGTCAACCTGGACACAGTACTTAACCACTCTGAACTTCAGTCACCTAACCTGTCCGGGTATGGGAATATGAGAGAATAAAAGATTGCGGTGGTGAAAACATACTGTTTCATAATTGTTAATTTTCTTTCTTCCTTTTAAATAGCTGGGGTGGTGAGAATGGTTAAGGGCTAATGGGGTTTGAGCTGAGTTTTACACTGTTCAGAGGATTTGGTGTGCATGTCATTACAGGTAGATTGTAGGACAGGAAAAACTTGGAGGAGGGAAAGTTCAAGGTGTTTTGACTAACAGTGACGGAAAGAGTTTGATTAGTATAAGGATAAGGAACAAAAAAGATGGATGGAAAGGTGAGCTGGAGCTCAAGATTGTGGGGGTCTTTGAATTCCAGGATCATAGTAATAACTATGGCCATTTAGCTAGTGTTATGGGCTGAATTGTGTCTCCCTCCAAATTCATATGTTGACATCCTAACCCCCAGCACCTCAAAATGTGACCGATTGTGGAAATTACCTCTTTACAGAGGTAATGACGGTAAAATGAGGTCTTTAGGGTGGGCCCTAATCCAATATGACTGATATCTGAATAAGTGAGGAGATTTGGGCACAGACACACACAGAGGGAAGACAATGTGAAGACGCAGGGAGAAGACAGCCATCTATAAGCTAAGGAGAGAGCTTGGAGCAGGTCCTTCCCTCAGAGCCCTCAGAAGGACGACCCTGTCGACATCTTGATCTCAGACTTCTAGTCTCCAGAACTGAGAAAGAGTACATTTTGGTTGTTTAACCCAGCCTGCTATCTTGTTACAACTGTCCCAGCAAATGAATACAGCTGGGGTAAGCACTCCACATGTATTATCTTGTCAATAGGCAAAGGCTGTGTTTTCACCACGGTGTGGTTACAACCTGGGGGTGATGGTTTGGGTTCCAATTCTGGCTCCACCATTTATAGGTTGGACATCAGACGCAGATGATAATAACAGTGGAGTTGGGGTGGGCAGAGGTGTGAGTGGTGGGGGCTTTCCTCAGGACCCAAGCAGGACTGAGCCACACACAGTCCAAAGTGCTGTTCCCTGGGCTTGTTGAGCTCTATCGGGAGGATATCTATGAGCTCTATAGCTGCTGACAAACTCTTTACCAGTTTTATCTGGTTAATGACCCAGAGCTCTCCTGTAATTTGCCATAGAAGTGTTTTTGCTTCCAGCTAGATCCTGCCTGTGATAGCTGCACCCTGATGGGCCCTTGACTTAGCTTGTGTTCTCTGTTCGGCTGCCCTCAGCTCCCTTCCCTAGCTGCCCTGATCATCTTCCTTGTACGTTACAAGGCCTTAGGGACTGAATGTTTATGTCCCCCCAAATTGATATGTTGAAATCCTAACCCCCAATGTGATGGTTTTAGGAGGTGGTCCTTGGGATATTGTTAGGGAGGGGTGTAGAGCCCTCATGAAGGAGATTGGTGCCTTATAAAGGGGACACAGAGAGCTCTCTGCCCTCTTTTTGACAGGTGAGGGGTCAGAGAGAAGTTGGCAGTCTGCAACCTGTAATAGGGCTCTCACTGGAACCTGACCATGCTGGCCCCTGATCTCAGACCTCCAGTCTCCAAACGGCGAGGAATAAATGCTTATTGTTTAAGCCACCCAGTCTATGGTGATTTGTTACAGCAGCCTGATCTAAGATAGTCATCAACTGGGTATTGGGATGAATATAGTTTTTTTTTAAAGCAGAAGGTTATAGTAGTCAGTAAAGAATTAAATGTAATCAGAATAAGAAGATAGGGTAACATTAGAGGCTTTTAAAAAAGTACATTTTATATTTTTCTCCACTTAAACATTACATTTATTATAATAAAAACATTCTCTCATGGAAATAAAAAGAGAGAAAAAATAATAAAACATTCTGGTTATGTAGGGATAACAAAGAAATCGGTACACTGAGCAAATAGTAATCCCTAGAATAAATACAAACACCTTCCAAACTGTTGTTCAAGCAGTTGTTCAGGCCTGTTCAAACCTGCTGTCTGGCTGGTACTTTTCTGTTCCTTTGATAACTTTTAGGGCAGATCTCATGATTCTTTCTACCACCGTCAAATAATAAAGTTCTTTTGAAACTTCTAATTACAAAACAGACCTTTCAATAACTTAAATGCCCATTCTGTGCAATATTATTCTGTGCAATAATATAAACAAGCAAAATTCAGGATTTAATTTATAGACTTTCTGTAACAGAGACTGCCAACTGTCAAAATCCATTTTTCATTACAATAAGAGTTCTGATCACTTGTGTGGCCAAGTGGACTACATTTCCCAGTCTCCTAGCAGTTAGACATAATCATGTGACTGGATTCTAGCCAGTGGAATCTGAGTAGAAAGGATATGTTTTATTTTTAAGCCTGCCCCTCAAAAACTTCCCATATTTGCTCCTCCTTATAGTTTCTTCTTTCCAATTGACTGAGATGAAAATGACCCTGGGGTATTGTTGGAAGCTGAATGTTAAGGATCATCAGGCAGGGTCCCTGAATAATTGTGTGGTGGCAAACCTCCTGCCTTCCTCAACCTATAACTTTAACTTACTGTTATGTGAGCAAGAAATACAACTCTATTGTGTTTAGTCACTAAATGTTTGGGTCTGTTTGTCACTGCAGCTAGCCTGTGCTAGCACATTCTCCAGCTCAGGTGCATGTCAGGCTAAAAGCCTGCAGTGGGAAAGGGTTGCTGCTCTCTCTTTTCCTGCTTTGGGCCTCCTTTCCCTGCCTTCACCTCTGCTGACCATCGTTAGTTTCTGACTTCTCTGGAGTTGGCAGGAACACCAAGGAGAGGGCAGAGGCAGGACAGATCTTACCTGACTGGGACTGTCACTTCCGGCTGTTCTTGCTGTTTGGTACATATTCCAAGCTGACTCTTTCTCTTGTGGATTGCTTTCGCGGGGTGTGCTAGATGTCTTCTGTTTGTCTCTCCAGATCTAATCTTTCACTCCCTCAGTGTGCTCTGGCCCCAGCAGAAGTCTGACCTATATAGACTATATTAAAGGTCTCCTTTATCTTTTAGCCTCTACTTGAGTTTGGCCAGTGGGGAGCACTGGAAGGAGAATGGAGAGAGGTAGGAGACAAAGGTCGGGTTGTTTATTCCCCTGGTTCCTGCCCTGTGAGGTTGCCGCTGTCTGGCAGCATCCCTCTGTTAAAGGTCACACTCCTGTTGTGAAGCTCTCTCAACACAGTGCCCTCTGTATCTGGGCTCCGGTAATCCTTCTGCCCCTGGCTCTTTAAGGACCGGGCTCTTGTCAGTTCCAGAGCACTGCACTGGCCCCCAAGGTCTCCTTCTACCCTGCCCACAGCTTCATTCATAATCTCTATTAAACTGTCCTCAAATTATCTAATTTACGTGCTACCTGTTCTCCTGCCAGGCCCTGACTAGGACCGTGTGCTTTCTGAAGATGCCCCGCAGAAGCATCCAGCAGCGTGTAGTTCTGGTGATGTGGGTGATGCATCTGTTGTACTAACTTTAGTTTACCCCTCAGTCCTTGCACATCCTGTGGTTTGGCCCTGTGTTGGAGGTCACATCGCCTCTCAGCATGCATCACTAAGGTAGGAAATTGAGGCTCAAAGACGTTCCATGACTCTCCCAGTGCCCCAGAGATGGTGAATGGCTGAGCACAGAGTGAACCCCGGCTCCAGTTCCCATCGGAGCTGTGCTCTGCCCTCCACCTCATGTCCACGTGCATTACCAACCGTTTTCCCCAGGCAGCTCTGGGAGCTTGAACTCCTACCGTTTAAATAATGAAACCATCCTAGTTTTTGGGCCGATTAAAATTCTGCATGGATAAGAGTGCGTTGATGAGCTGACCTTCGGGCATGAAGACAAATGCCTGACAAGGTGATTCCACCAGGAAGTTATAGAAAGGAGATATAACAAGTAATTCAGGTCTGGATTCTGCTGGGCTTCTGCTGAATGAGACCTCCAGTAACTCAATGAAGGTGCCAGCAATAGGCCCGCTCGCAGGTAGGCAAGAAGGCCAAGTGGTCATGTTTGCAAACACTTTCGCTGAGTAAGGGCTGTCTCTGCTCCTGTAACCAGCCCCCTTCCTGACCCCCACTTCCCAGCCTGAAAATATCTTACAGTCACCTGGGCATCTCTTGGCAAATGCAGGTTTCTCCTCAGCCTGCCTTTGAATATTGGAACAGGGTGGAAAGGTATCTATTGCTCTCTAGCCTCATACTTCCCAGAGGGCAACTCTCTTGCCAGCCCCTCAGGCTGGGTTTCCTTTTTTTATTATTTTAATTTTGTAGAATTTTTAAAATTGATTTCAAAGAGGAAGGGAGAGGGAGAGAGACAGAAACATCAATGATGAGAGAGAATCATTGATTGGCTGCCTCCTGCACGCCCCACACTGGGATGGAGCCCACAACTAGGCATGTGCCCTGACTGGGAATGGAACCATGACCTCCTGGTTCATAGGTCGACGCTCAACCACTGAGCCATGCCAGCCGGGCTGGGCTTCCTTTTAAGTGACATCAGGAGTTGTGCCCCTAGGAAGCTTTCCTTGGCCCCATCTGGTACCTCTCCCAGGTGCTTTCACAGTGCCCTGTTCTTACAACCTCTATTAGTTCACCAAATGTTTATTCAACATAGATTATGTGCCTCGTTCTCTTCTAGGACCTTGTTCTAAAATCTACACTCTCTGATAGCATGTGTCTTACTGTTTCATAATTGTCTACTCCAACAGATATCAGGCAAATCACTGATTTTAAAAAGAAAATATCCATATTTTCAGTGGGGCTAGAATTCTGCGAGGCCATGTCATATTATTATTTTTAAAGTATTTTATTTAAAAATTATTAAAAATAATCTTTGTAGCCTAGTACATTGCACGTTGCCAGCAAACAGTAGGTACTCAATACGTGTGCAGTGAATGAATGAACAGATACACCATTTGGTATTGACTATTGGATAAACTGGGACTTGGTTTTTTTCAACAGTCTGTTTTTGGCAAGGGAGGAAGCCAAGCTAGTCAATAACACCCCCAAGGCCATGGAGCAAAGTCCAGATTGGAACTCAGAGTCTTGGCGCGCCCACTCCCCTCTCCTTGTTCTCCTCACGTTCCTGCACCATCTTGTCCTGGTGGGGCCAGCACAACCACATGAGGCAGATGTAAAAAGGTTTTCCTCTGAATTCCGTGGAAAGGCCCCAGAGAGCTGAGAAAACTGTGGGGACATCACCATTATCTCTGAATGTTCCAGATGAGGACACTGAGGCTGCCCAGAGCCACTCAGGTGGAGAGTTGGGGTGAGAAACCAAGTCCATTACCTTTCAGCCATACAACACTGCCAAACCAGTGTTGTGGTTCAGTGAGGGGCCTGCCCTGGAAGGGTTCAGGTCTAAGTGCCTCCTCCTCAGTCTAAGAAGTACTGACACCCCATGTTGATGGCTGGTGAGCAATCATGGCTGGCAGGTGGGCGTTTGGGAGGTACTGTGTGTCCTTCTGCCCCCAGCCCTCTCGGCACCTGGCCAGCTGTGTGCAACAGGCTCTGTGAATACTTTGCCTCAGGAATCTTAGAACAATACAAATAACATTTACAATAGGTTGTAACACTTCACAGTTCTCTAAGTGCTTTCATATACATGATCTCATTTCATGTACCTGCGCTCATTGGAAATTGTTGCAAGGTGAAAGCATATAATTAAAATATTAATTAAGCCAGGGTCTGAAATAAATCAGTCTGTGTTCATGCACAAATTAAAACAAACAAACAAGCAAGCAAACAAAAAGAGCAACTCATCCATGTAGAATAATTCCCCAGGTTGGACCCACAACCTACCTCCCCTCCACCTTAATTTTGTTCCGACTTCATCACACTACTCCTTGTATTCTGCAACCTAATTCTCCCTGATTTTGCTCAAATTATTATGCCCTCTGTCAGGAATTCTACCCCCTTTATCTATCTGTGAAAGAAAAATCCTCCTTAATCTTCAAAGCCCTGGTGATGTATCTCTGATTTTGCTATAGTTTTCTTAACACCTTTTTTTGCCTCCCCCACTCCTGCAGAATTAGCTGCTTTCTCCTGGATGCTCCCACGGACTGTGTTATATCACTTCTTACATTGCATCATAATAATTACGCTTTGTTCATTCTCTTTCATCAGCCTGAGCATCTCGAGAGCAGAGCTGTTTTATTATCTCTGGTGCCTGGTACCTGATAGGTGTTGGATGCATGTCTGCTGCGCGAATGAAGAGCTGTGCCCGAGGCCTCTGGTGGCGAGGCGGGGAGTCCCTGTGGATTGGCATTTATTAACCTGCTGTTCCCTATGTGTCCCAGCCCGGCGCCAAACAGATCAGGCTCCTGGGGTGGAGGCCAGTGCTGAGCACCAAACCACCTTTCAGTGCAGCCCCATCTCCGCACGAAGCTGCTTGTCAGCTAAAGAATAAATGTCAAGTTTTACAACTTGTTGGCTTGACTTTCTAACCAGACCTCTCAGCAAAACAAAAGAAAACTAAGCTCCACCAAAATTCATTCTCCTTTGCAAACAATAAAACACGCAGGGAGGATTATGGAAGATTTGGCTTCTTTGAATGCATCTGGCAATGTGTCCTATGTTGCTTTTTCCAAAAAATAATTGCCTTTGCAGACAGGAGCAAGGTGTGTGTGTGTGTGTGTGTGTGTGTGTGTGTGTGTGTGTGTGTGTGTTTGTATGTGTGTGAGTGAGCACGGGGTAGCATGCAGGCACACACAGATGCCGGCATGTTTGAGGGCTGTGGTTTTGAAGATCAGGCACACCGAGGTGTACATCCAGATTGGCAGGAGGATCTAGAGTGTCTGTAAAATGAGGATGACAAG
>NW_005872879.1:40604-43073 GCF_000147115.1 Myotis lucifugus | reverse complement strand
TGGGAGCTCAGGGCTGTTCACGGTTTTGTCTAGAGTCTACGGAAGAGGAGGAGGCCGCTCTAGACCAACGATGGGAGCATGTCCTGGGTGAGGATGCACAGTCCAGCGGGGTGTGTCTGAGGGCCTCGGAAGGGGGTGGGGGGCGGGCACCATCTCCTGATAGGCTAGTTCAGGGTCAGCTGACTGTGGTTCCAGCCAAGTCCAGCCCCACTTATTTTTGTAAACAAGGTCTCACTGGAACTCAGCCAGGCCCACGCACTGGTCTATGCCCAGACTACGTGGGGGCCACGCGGGGGGTGCTGTCCATGCAGGGCTGTGGAGCTAGAGCGCCTGAACCAGCTTCCATCGGGCTCTTCACAGGAAATGTTTGTGCCCCTCTGCCCCAGTCCCTGAGGATGCAACTGGCAGACGAAACCCTACCCAGTGTGGGGCCCACTTCCCTCTCTCGGTCTCTCTCCTCCTCTTCCTCTCTTTCCTCCTCCGGTCTCTCCCCCTTCTCCTCCCACTCTTCCCTTTCTCACTCCCTTCCTGTCTTCCTCCAACTTATTAATATATTCGCTACACGAATGTCACTAAGAGCCCTAGCAGGTGTGGCTCAGTGGATAGAGCACCAGCCCACGGAACGAAGGGTCCTGGGGTCCATTCCGGTCAAGAGCACACACCTCAGTTGCAGGCTCCAGCCCCAGCCCTGGTCGGGCGCGTGCAGGAGGCAACCAATCGATGTGTCTCTCTCACATGGATGTTTCCCTCTCTCCCCCTCCCTTCCACTCTCTAAAAATCAATAAAAAAAATGCCTCCGGGTGAGGAGTCACAACAAAAAAGAACGTTACTGCCCTGGCCGGTCTGGCTCAGTGGATAGAGTGTTGGCCTGCGGACTGAAGGGTCCTGGGTTCGATTCTGCCAAGGGCGCGTGCCCGGGTTGCGAGCTCGATCCCCAGTCGGGGGCGTGCAGGAGGCAGCCAATCAATGATTCTCTCTCATCATGGATGTTTCTATCTCTCTCTCCCTCTTCCTTCCTCTCTGAAATCAATAAAGAAATATATATTTAAAAAAAAAGAGAGAGAGAGAACGTTGCTAAGTGACATCCTAGCAGATGATGCTGGTCCTGTTGGTGTGAACGACCGAGGGAGGTTCTGGTGAGATCCCCGTGCATGCCTCTCGGGGGGCTCGCGACAGGTGATGCCTTTCTGACACTGTGCCTGCCTGACCTTGGGGGGCCCGCGAGTCCAGCGTTTATGGGTCTAAAAACCTCTGAAGCGCTGACTTGACCTGAACTCCTCTGAGCTCGTGGCTCGGGGACACGCGTCTGCGCGCTGGGCCGACCCGGGCCCGGACCCGGACCCGCCCCCGCCCGGCCCTGCTTCCTTGCTGAGGGGCCCTCCCGGGTGGGACTCGGCGTAAAGGCCGGACCCCGGGCTGAGTAACGGGCCGGTGACGCAAACACGGGTCTGTCTCACCACTCGGTCTGTCTGGGCGTCACACCCGGAGGTCGGTGCTGTATTGACCGGGCGGCGCTAACACATGCTCTGAAACTCCTGCAGGCGCCTCCTGGCTTGCTCGAGGAACTGCTTGTGCGACTTGTTTTGCTCCAAAATTTGCTCTTCAAGGTCACGGATCATCTGACTAGGCGTGCTGTCATTGTCGTCCTCCTCCTCGCTGCTGGCGGCCGGCGGGGCGGCGGTGCTGCGCTCACACCCCCGGGCCTCCTCCAGGTCCGGAGAGGGCGGCCCCGTGACGCGAGCCGTGACGCGAGCCGGGCGAGCGCTCATCTGTGGCCCTGTCTCCGGCTCCGTCTCCGTCTCCGTCATCTCTCCTGGCTCCATCGGGGGCCGGCCCAGGGCTTCCCAGCTCAGCTGCGGGAGTTCGTGCACCTCCACCAGCTTCGGTCGCCATCTCTGCTCCCGGCTCTGCTTGGGCCAGGCCGGCTCCGAGCGGGCTCTGCCCACCTGTGCCGGCGGGCGAAGCTGCGACAGGAGCATGTCGGGTCGGGGCGGCTCGTGCCTGGGTCTGAGGCCGCACCAGAGCGGGCTCTCCTCCTCGGGGTGCGGTGCCAGGTACCCCTCGTCCGACAGCAGGGGCTCGACCAGCTTCCGGTACTGCCGGTCCTTGAGCTGGCACAGGATCTCCTTCACGTTGGCGCTGGGCGCCGCGGGGCAGGCGTCCTCCTGGGCTGGACCCGGGGCCAGGTCCATGAGCAGGTCGCCCGCCCGCCTCTACCAGCAGGAACCACCCTGGCACTCACACGGCTAGGGGAAGCCCAGCTGCTCGATGGGGCACATGTCTAGTCCCAGGCGTGGACTACGCGTGTTCGTCAACTTCGAAATGGAACAGCAACCTCTTGGGATAAACACAACGAGCTAAGAACTACTGATGCTCACCATAAAGTACATCTTGGAAGGCACTAGGGTTTAGTATCTGCTGTAAGGCCCTTGTTCCAACTCTTTCAACAGTTATTCTAGAGTTTACATA
>NW_005872879.1:33309-39233 GCF_000147115.1 Myotis lucifugus | reverse complement strand
CCCTTCGGGAGGGCGAGTTATTCTATAATGGAGGGAGGGGCCCGGACCGCGTGGCTCAGTGGTTGAGCGTTGACCTATGAACCAGGAGGTCGTGGTTCAATTCCTGGTCAGGGGCGCATGTCCGGGTTGTCCATCCCCAATTGGGGTCATGCAGGAGGCAGCTGATCCAACACTCTCTCTCATCATTGATGTTTCTCTCTCTCTCTCTCTCTCTCTCTCTCTCTCTCTCCTTTCCTCTCTGAAATCAATAAAGATTCTTTAAAAAAAATAAAAAAGGAGAATGGAGTGGAGGAGGAGGGGCTTGCTACTCAGGGTGTATGTGTGTGCAGGGAGTTGGAGAGCCCTGTGCAGGTGTGTGGGGGGGCGTGTGCGGGGGGAGGCATGTGTGTGCACGTGTGCGTGCAGGTGAGTCTGCGTGTGTGCACGTTTGGTACTAGAATCCGATGCAAACCAATCAGAGAGGAGACTAGACGGGAGTTACTTCTGTTGTCATGACTCCCAACTCTTTCCTCGTGGAATTCTCGAGGAGGACCCTCGGGCAGAAAGAAGGAACGTGGGCTCAGGCCCGCCCAGGGGAGGGGGTGCGTTCACCCGAGAGCATGTGTCGGCCCCTGCCGCTGAGGTCAGCCAGCCTGCGGGCTAAGGAGGGGCTCCCCGGACGGCTGCCATCTACAGGGGGCGCCCCTCAGCTGCCCTGTGGCCCTCACGTGGTCTGTGTGGAGCGGGCTGAGCCGTGGAGCAGAACCCGGGAGGCCCTCAGGGGCCCCGGGGACCCCGGCTCAACCACGGAGCCGCCGTGGTGACTGTGCAGCCGCTCCGGGCACTGTTTTGGGGTAACCTCTGAGGTGAGGCGCTATCACCCTGGGTTCACAGGTGGGGAAACTGAGGCAGGGAGTGATGAAGAACCTGGACCTGGATCACACAGCTGGCAGGTGGCACAGCCAGGCCCTCTGCCGCTCGGGTCAGTCCGGGACTGCGACCCGCCCCGGCTGGTCTCCGGCCGCCAGCTTTCGGGAAATCTGACCATTTGGAATGGTGGGTCGAGTCCGACTCTACCAGGCTTCCCGCCACCATGACGAGAGCGGGGAGGGACAGGAAGCGGGTTCACCAAACACAGCGACTCAGGTTTCGACAAAGGTGCCAAGGCAACCGAACGGGGGGCCAAAGGGATCATAGTTCCCCCCCAAAATGCTGCTGGGACCGCTGGCCATCCACGTGTGAAAACGACGATTCCAGACCCTTACGTCACCAGGGGCAGAATCACACGCCTTACACAACAGTAAACCCAAAGTGGATCAGAGACCTTCCACGAGGTCTAAACCCGCAGACGCTCAGAAGGGAACAGCAGTGCCCTTCACGGCCCGTCAGGCCCAGACCTCAGGTACAGCACCAACGGCGCCGGGGGACACGGGGAAATGGAGCAACTGGGCACCCACTGATTTACAAACCTTCGCATTTCAAAAGACACCCCTGACCGGCGAACACACAAGGCACAGGCTGGGAGGAAGCAGCACAAATCACACGTCCAACAGACCTGCCTCCGGGACACACACACCACTACCCTCCATCAGAACCCGCCAGCCCGTTCGGAACCGGCCAGACATCGAAACAGACCTTCGGCAGAGAAGACATGTGCGCGGCTGACAAGCCAGGCAAGAGTGTTCAAGGTCAACAGGCAGGAGGGAAGGGCTACCGGGAGCTACAATGAGACCTGACTGCAGGCCGCCGGCACGGCTTCTATGAAAACCACAGCTGAGCCCGGCCGGCGTGGTTCAGTGGTTGAGCGTCCACCTACAAACCAGAAGGTCATAGTTCGATTCCTGGTCAAGGGCACGTGCCTGATTTTTGGGCTCGATCCCCCGTAGGGGGCGTGCAGGAGGCAGCCGATCAGTGATTCTCTCTCATCATTGATGCTTCTACCTCTCTCTCCCTCTCCCTTCCTCTCTGAAATCAATAAAAATATATTATTAAAAAAAACACACACAAAACAAACAGCCCATAAGTGCTGGTGAGGATGAAGGTTGCTGGAAACCGGTCCATCCTTGCTGCTTGACACAGTCGCTGCAGGGAGGAAACATCTGCACAGCATATGTTCCAAGGGACCTGGCGTATATGGCATACTGTTCTTAATATGTTTGCTCCCCTTCTTAGCACTATGTGTTCTAACCAGGGCCACCTCCCCGAGAAAGGTTGTTTCCCCAGGTGGGGATGTTTCCCTGGAGTTAGGGATTATCGGGACTAGGGAAGGGAATAAATCAGTAAAACCCCCTAGTGTTACAGAAATACCGTGTACTACTTATGAGGAACTAACACTGTTAGCAATAAATTTAGGACTTGCTAGCCCCACATCCCCAGGGGTCTCTACCCACCAGAGAAAGTACCAAAGCCTATGCCCCTAAAAATCCGCCAACACAGGGCAGTCCCAAGGAAGACCACCAGCAAGCCTAAAAGGACAGAAGTTTACTTAGGCCACAGAATACGATAATCTCCCTCAGTTATTTCCTTATAGCTTAACAGTAGAGCAGTAGAATAGTGACCTTGGAATAGAGATAGCAAACTAGCCCTTATAATGGAACACAGAGACTAACCTTTAGAATAGAATGTAGAAACATAGACAATAGATAAGATTAAAATCAACAGAGCTAGATAGAGATAAGATTTTTAGCAAAGGTCAGATAAGAAACTATAAACATAAAACAAGGAACCGTAGAAGGTCAAAGGAGGACCCAAAACATACCATGATGTAACTACAGAGGCATGCTTATAGAATCGAGTAGTATAAATACAGCTGTAACAGGACAATAAAAAAGAACCTGCCTATGCTGATCATCTGAACGCCGTCTCCGTGTCCTTCATTCTTCGCCGACGCCGTCCACACCTTTGGGAACCCCTGGACCGCTGGGGCTGGACCCCGGCAGAAGGTCAGAGCTGGGAGCCAGGATTTGTCCTCCCCTGACCTCTGACCTCCCGTGACTGACAGGCGCTAGGAGAGGGGCCCTGGTGCATGTACCTGTGTGCGTACAACAGACCACCCTCCCCTTCGAGTGTTTTGCCTGCACCTGGAAGGCAAGATCCTTCCCGAACCTCCCGGAGAGCCGGCTCTGGCTCTGGCGCGGCAGGCCTGGGCGCGGCGAGATTCGATGTCCTGGGTGAAGCCGTTGGTCCCAGGACCACACTTAGAGCGAAGCCGTGGACATGGTCTCTACTCTGCACCCGTGTCTGGATCTGTCCCTCCTCGCCGGCTCTTCCCCCAGCCGCTGAGCCCCTCCAAGAACCTCCCAATCGGGCCCCCCACACCCACGCCTGACCCCGCCACAGCCACGGCCCCCGTTCAGCTACGTGACGTCAGCACCGACACCATCAAGTCTCCAACAGCATCCGAAGGCCACCTGCACCAGGACCACCTGAGCTGCTAGTTGAAATGCAGATCCCGGGGCCCACCCCTGGCCGACCCCATCCCAGCCTCTGCGGGAGGCGCCCGGGAACGCGCTCAGTTAACGGTCTCCTGGCTCAGTTAACTGTCTCCCGCGCACGTGGGCCATCCCTGCCCGCAGGCTTGGGGACATCCAGCAGGTCATGGTTCCACACCCCTTCCCAGCGGGGCTCACTGCCAGGCGCCTGGCCGTTCACATGCCCACACTCAGGAACAACATCCCTCTGTACAGAGCCAGAACTGCACTCACCCAGTTCCTCTTCCTCAAATGGACACACACACACACACACACACCCATACCCACATGCCCAGCCCAGGTCCTGCTCCTCCTCCCACCACCGCGTCCCCCGGCCTCACCAGCAACAGGGAAGCTGCTCTGGCCGGCGGCCCACACGCTCAGCGCCGGGGTGACGCGGGTCAGCGTCTTTTTCCTTTGAAACACATAAAAATAGCTCGACAAAGGCTCCCAGCAGCCCGGGCGGCCAGAGAGGGCACACTTGGTGTAATTAAAGCTGCTTTCCCAGCAAGCTGCGTCCCTCTGCCTCTGGGAGCACAGAGAACACAGCGGAGGGGAACTTTTGGGGAACTCTGGGCTATCTTTAGGATTGTAACATGGGGAACAGCTAAAGGCTTTCACGATGTATTGGTGGGGGAGGCAGGTCCATATGGAATAGTCTCTCTCAGCCACATGACCCCAGGATATGATTTGGGTTTTTTAAGTCGACTTCTGACAGCTTCCTGTGTCCTCCCTGGGGTGGCTTTCCGTCGGCCTGACGGCTCCCACCCGCCCTGACCGGCACCCACACAAAGCAGCTTGTTAAAACCATGAGTGAGGGCCCGGTCGGTGTGGCTCCGTGGTTGAGCGTCAACCCATGAACCAGGAGGTCATGGTTCAATTCCTGGTTTGGGCACATGCCCGGGTGGGCGGGCTCCATGCCCAGTCAAGGGCGTGCAGGAGGCAGCCGATCAGTGATTCTCATCATTGATGTTTCTCTCCTTCTCTCCCTTCCTCTCTCTGAAATTAATTTCTTTTTTAAAGCTTTAAAAACAACAACTGTAAGAGTGGATAGTCTGGGGCCCCGATGGCTCTTCCAGCCGAGTCCGTGAGCGTGGAGTCGGAGCTCATCAATCCCGGAGGCGGCGCCCACAGCACACATTTCCCGGGAGCCGGGAACCTGCCCGCGTGGTGCTAGGAAGCGAGCCTCCGGCTCAGGTTGCTAACAGGCCGCACACCTGCCGGGTCGCACGAGACAAAGGCAGTGGGACACACCTACACTCACAGGGGGACCCAGAGCCACCGGGCCGTGCGGGTGAAAGGGGGTGGAGGTCTGGAAGCAAGGAGGCCCGAGGGCTGGAGCTGCTGAGCCGGGAGTCGGCGGTGACCACCAAGAGGCAGTGTGGTCTCCACCTGCGCTGCCAGAAATGCCTAGAACAGGTCGGGTAATGGCCGTGCCGCCCAGTCTGCACTGTTCAGACTTCACCGGACGGTCCAGGCCCCAGGGGAAGAGGGGCCCGTGGAGGAGGTGTGCCAACACCCGAGGATCCCCCCGCCCCCGCATCCCACCCCGCAGGAGAGAGCACGGCCCGGGAAGCCCTTAGCCCAATGCCTGGCCCACCAGGCGGCTCCGTCAATGTCAAGCACCGCCGAGACGTGAAGGAAAAGGACAGACCCGCCTGCCAGGGGCTGTCAGCCAGGCGCTCGCCTAGCGAACTCTAAACAGGTAAGAGGTGCCGGTAGCTGGCACCACCCGACCATACAACGTCACGGGGGGAAGTTTCAAGATCAGAATATACCTCCTGGGATGCTTAGGAATTGACCTGATTAGAAATATACACGAGAACTTCGACATTACTACACGAGGGAAAAAACCCGATAACGGAGAGCTGTGTTCCCAGACAGGAGTCAGAAAAGGCAGAGGTGAGGCCGGGAGGAGGGGCTGCAGCCTCGGCGTTCAGGACGAGAATGAAAAAGCAAACAAAAAAGCTGTCGTAGGAAGATAAGCCCTAAGGAACCAAGAATGTTTTAGGAGGGGCTGGCGGGTGATAGAAAAGTCTAGAATGGCACACCGGGATGGTGAAGAGTATCAACTAACTGTGTGACCCAGGGTAAGTTTCTTAACTCTGGGTGCCTCAGTTTGCTCATCTGTAAATTGGGAATAATAGTAGCAACATCTGTCTATACAGATGCCAGCACTCGTACCCACATGCCTGGCGAGCTAAGGAGGAGCGGGTACTTACTGTGCGTGCCTCCAGATGACCGAGTGAGACCACCGAGAGCACATCAGCGAGGCAGGAACTGGCTGGATGGAAAGAAGCGCTTTCTCTGGGGCTGTGCTGAAATCATTGGGCTGCGATGGTAGGTAGTGAGACACCCATCACTGGAGGCATCCAAGCCAAGCCCAGATAAAACAAACATCAGAAACATTTAAAACCGTTTCTCGGAAATTCTAGCCTCTAAAAGACCCTCTGTGACACCCAGCGTGCTGCCCAG
>NW_005872879.1:30141-33138 GCF_000147115.1 Myotis lucifugus | reverse complement strand
GGGGGCGGGCACGGCAGAACAGGTCACTCGCCAGGCCCTCAGCAGGGTCCCCACGCATCCGGGTGGGGCTTGGGGCTAACCGTCTCCTGACCACAGACAGGGCTCCGGACAGTCCTCGGGGGCCGAGGTGGCCCGGGCAGCCAGCCTCGGGGGACGAGCCCGGATCACCACGGCTCCTTATCCCCGGACCAGCTTCACAGAGACACACACGAGGCACAGGGTCCCCACACGACGGAGACACCGGGCCCACTGGCGGCTTCCTACCTGCCTCCTCCTGTCAATCATCAGGGTCCCTCGGACCTTACAGACCCCAAGCCTCCCGCCTGGGTCAGGGGTCCCCACTAGCGACAGCTGCCGTGCCTCAGCCCCCACCCTTCCACTCAGCCACACGCATCCCCAGCCCCGCCCCTCCATCCTCCCCGGGCGAGGTGCAGGCGAGGTGCGTGCCGAGAGCCCCCGGTGCTGGGACTTGCGAGTCCGCCGCCTCTGAACAGGAGGCCCCGAGGCGCTGACCGGCCACATCCCAAGGGCCTGTCAGGAGCCTCACCGAACAGCCGGGCACAGAGAGAACCCGTCCCCGCAGCAGCTCGGGGCCCTCACCCTGGGCTGTTCACCTGGGGTCCCGGGCCACGGACCCAGGCTGCTGGAATGGCAGCTCCCACCTCCCCTGGCAGCCCTCGGCCGCCCAGCTGGTGAACTGGGGCGGGCCGCTGCCATGGCAACGGCAGAGCTGCTGTGCTGTGACATCAGAGCAGGGGTGAAGTCAGGGACAGGGACGAGCCAGCCAGAAGGCCAGCCCCCTCAGGACACCTGTTGCGGGTCCACCAGTCCTAAGGATTTGGCTCAAACAGCTGAGCAGTGGGACGGCCAACGCCGGGCCACCGTGGAGGTCCCGGGCACGAGGGGGCTCCTGGTGTGTGCGGAGGGCCTGGCAGCCAGACAGCCCGCCCGCCCGCCCCGAGCCGGGCAGCAGGGGACGGCGCTCCTCTGAGCTGTCTCATTTCAAGGTCACAGCTTGCCACTCCTTTTCCCGCAGGGGGAGCATCTGTTCCCACTCGGGTCGGGGACAGGTGAGCCAGCGAGAGGCAGAGGACAGGGGAACCCTGGCCCAGGGCCCCGTGTTGCGCCTCCCCCTCCCCCACAAAAGAAGGACCACACCTGACCTTGTGTCTCAGGCGAGGGGCACCCTCCATCAAGCTGACCATTAAGAAACGTAACTGGGGAGCAGCCTGTGGCCCCCAGGAAGGCAGAGCAAACCCATCTCAAGGCCTGCTTCCTGGGGAGTCCACGCAGGAACTGGGCTGCGGTGTGGGCATGGGGGGCGTGGCGTCTCCAGGGAGCTGACCCTGGGACAGAGCCTTCGTCTGGGGCCGGAAGGGGCCGTGGCCAGGTCACGTGGCCCCTGACCCCTCATAGAGCAGAAGGCATCCCCCTCAACCTGTCCACCCCCACCAGTGTCTGGGTCCCTCTTCTTGGCCTGAGACACCGAGTCTGTGCCTGCTCCTTGCCCGGAGAATGCCCGGCCCCTCTGCCCCCAGCACGGTCTGGTGTGGCCACCCTCCAGCAAGGGACACGTGCTGGGGAAGGGACACTGTGGCAGTCACAACCTAGAGCCCCTGGGGCTCCGGCGGCCTCTGGGCCCTCCCTCCTCTCCAGGTGGCTCCTGGTGGATGGCAGTGTCCGGCCACTTCCGCCTGCTGCCCTCAGTTAATTCTCAGCTGGGAGGGCTTTCTCCCGGGGCCTCCGACGGGCTCAGCCGAGTCGGGGAAGGTGGCCGGGCCTGGCGGGGCTGCCAGGAGAGCTCTCAGCCATGGTGCCCTCAGGCTCTGGAGCCCAGAAAATGTGGGCAGAGTCGCTGCACCTTTGGGGTCCCTGCAAAGAAGGGATTATTTCCCCCCGGGTCCCCCTGCTCTGGAAAGCGGGGAGCGGGTAAGCAGGGGCCAGGCGAGCTGCCCAGGAAGCTGATGCTTGGGGGGTCGTCCTTGGGACTCAGCCCAGGGCAAGTTTTCCTAAAGGACCAGAGAGCAATGATTCGTCTCTGGGGCTCGGGGGGGCCTGGGGGTCCTGGGGGTCCGTGCTGTGTCTGAACGCTGCGGCGGGAGCTGAGCGGCAGCTGTGACTGCGCCCGAGTGAGCTCGCCTCCCAGCAGGACCTTGTTTACAACTGGCGGCGAGGCGGGCGGTCTGCCAAGCCCCGAGGGCCGGCCAAGGTCAGGAGGCCGAGGGCCATCACGTGCCTGTGCTGGTGAGGAACTGGGAAGGACACGCGGCCGCCGAGGCCCAGGCAGAAACCCACCTCCTGAGCCTCATCTCAGACATGACCGAGGCCCGTCCTCTGCGTGTTGCAATATCAGCAGCCGTGCCGGCTGCGCCGAAGTGACCGCACCCAGAACCACGGAACTGCACACGGAAGCGGGGCCCGCACGGCGGTGCGACCCCCCAACGAGCTGGTTAAAGCCTGGCGGGTCTCTCATCCCGAACAAAGCCCCCACCCACCGCTCTCCTTCCCACCCGAGGCCTTAACTCACTCACCGCTCACGCGCATCACAGAGGGTTCGGCAAGAGCAGAGCCGCGCCAGGAAACCACCCCGGTCTCCCACCGCCTGGACCGTCCAGGGACACGCTCCCCGCCTCCCTCTGTCCACACTGAAAATGCGCGCACAAAGCAGCCCAGGGAATCGCCACCGTACAGACCAGGAAAAGGGTCATCTCTAAGGGGGATGGGGGAGGGGTGCTGGGACCAGGAGAGACAGAGGCCCGGGGAAGTGGCGGCGAGCTGTTTCCTGGCCTGGCTGCGCGCTGCCAACTTCCCCTGACAGCGTGCACTCACGGTGGTGCCCGTGACTCAGTCCGGGGGGAGAGACGACGCCGAACGTGTGAAACCCTCAGGCTGAGCCGATACCTCGGACATGTTTCTGGGTCACAGCACAGGCCGCCACGCTGTGCGAGACGACGGCTCGTGTCTGCTGTCAGATAGAGCTCGCTTACTTAGCTCATC
>NW_005872879.1:25098-28933 GCF_000147115.1 Myotis lucifugus | reverse complement strand
CAACAAAAAAATCTAAACCCAAAAACCACGTAAACAAAAACAAAAAAGGGGAGGAGAGTCTACGAGGCTCCTGCCCAGCCTGACCCACACGGTTTTAAACCCCACGTCCTCACTGGCATGGGTGTCTGCACGTCCTCACTGGCATGGGTGTCTGGCGCTCCCCTCCTGAGGTTCCGCACATCCCCCGCCCGAGATCAAACCCAGGATGCACAAAACCCAGATCGATTCTGCACTTCGCAAAACCCAGATCGATTCTGCACTTTGCAGGAGTCGCCACCTCATGCGGCCCCGTGCCCTCAAGGCCTGACTCAACTCAAAGGAATCCCATCTGCCTCGCTCTTCCCGACCGTGTGTCGTGTAGGGGGAACCACAGAGCCACTTGTGAGTGGTGTGTGGGGTGGCCACTGGCCCCATCCGTGCATGCGTGAGGCTGGCTGGCTCGGGCAGCCAGCGTGTGGCCTTGGGCATCGCTACTCAGGCCGAGGGGAGACTTTATTCTCTGGATCCAGAGACTGGCCCGAGGGCGGAGTCACTGCGGGCCGCCTGCACCGTGGTCCTCCGGGTCCCGGGGTTTGCCGTGGAGGGTGAGGGACTCCATTAGAGGGAGGGAAGCGGGCCAGCCACACAGCTGCGCAGGGAGCAGGGGCTCCTGGGAGCCCCGAGTGCCTCTCACCACCTCCTTCACCCTGGATCTCACCACCTCATAATGAGCTCTCTGCAGATCAGAATCCCCATCCTGCCAGCGGCCAGAACTGGGGGACCCCTTGCGGAGCGCCTCCGGCTGACAAGCCTGTGACTTACGCCATGGCCTCTTCGGACACCAAGCCATGCAACAAAGCTGCGTCCGCCCTACTATGGGGCCAGCACCTGCACTCGGGTCCGCCTTCGCACCCCCAGGTGCACAGGCCACGCCTCTCCCAGCCCCCAGGCCGCAGCTCTGGTGGCACAGTATCTCCTGTGCCGCCTTTAAAACTACAAAAGCTGAGGTCTGGGGACCCAGGCCTGAGTGACCTTTATTTATTTTTAATGTTTTATTGATTTCAGAGAGGAAGAGAGATAGGAATATGCATCATGAGAGAGAATCATGGATCGGCTGCCTCCTGCACGCCCCCCACTGGGGATCAAGCCCACAACCCGGGCCTGTGCCCGGACCGAGAATCGAGCCGTGGCCTCCTGGTTCATAGGTCGAGCGAGAGTGACCCCTGGCAGTTCTGCTCCCAGCCAGAGCCGGGGAGCGGAGGACGTGGAGAACCTGTGCCCCTCCAAGGAGAAGTGACGTGGAAAGGCCACCGGCTGCCTTCCCTGGGAGGCTACCCCGGGCCGCCCAGGACCCGCGTGGGGGTGCCGGGCTCTGTACCCCGAGCCGCCCGAGCACAGAAGGGCCGAGTGTGGAACACGCCGGGCAGCCAGGCTCAGATTGCACCCTGCACAGCTCATGTCCGACCAGACCTGGGACGGAGGCCTTATTTGGAAACAGGGTCTTTGCAGATGTGATCAAGTTAAGATGAGGTCATGCTGGATGTGGGTGGGCCCTCGTGCAGGGACTGGTGCCCTTAAAGGAAGGGGGAACTGTGGACACACACACAAACACACACACACACACACACACACACACACACGCACGCGCGCGCACACACACACATGGAGGCCTGTGGAGACGAAGCGGGAGGGCAGGGATGCGCCTACAGGCCCAGGATCACCAGGAGGCGGCGCCCCCGGGAGCGGAGAAGGCCTGGAACCAGTCCTCCCCCGGAGCCTCCGAGGAACCAGCCCTGCCCATCCTTATTTCAGACCTAAACTTCGAGAATCCCTTCCTGCTGGTTTCAGCGTGTCGACCCCCACCCGCCTCCCGCCCCAGGAACCTAACACACGGGGCTCTGCCCTTCAGCTCCGGCATCTGCAGGCCCCAGGCCTGGGCGCTGGGATGGGTTAAGAGTTTTAGCTGCAGGAGGATTCTGATGCGATGATTTGGACACTAACCCCAGGAGGTCCGGCGAAGGAGAGTCATACACAAAGCGAGGAGGAGGGCCCGCACACCCTGCAGCTCCCAGGCCCGGCCCCTGGCTGCCCTTGGTCCACACCCCAAGCAGAAACAGCCCCAGCGCCGAGGCTGGTCACGCTGAGTGGTCCCACTCCGCTGCCGTGAGCCAAGCCCAGGAGCCCAGGAGCCATGATGCCTCCCGGCCTCAGCCTGACTCTGCCCCATGACCCTCAGCTCAGAAACGTGGCTTCTCTCCTGGCCAAGGGGCCTGGACAGGCCTGGACCCCCAGGGGACACCCGTGGGAAGGCTGATCCTGGCTCCCCCTCGAATCACGCTGAGCTCCAAACAGACCAATTCTCCCAAATCGGACTTTTTGAGCAAACGACTCCTCAGACACACACCCCACGCCCAGGTGGCCTGAGCCACGGGAGGCCCGCAGGTGGGAGCGCCTGAAGACCTCCCGGGCCAGGCAGCAGAGGCAGCTTAAAGAGCCAACTGGGGAGCCGCAGGGAGCCATGGCGGAGTGGGGAGTCCAGGGGGGCACGGCTGGCAACAGGAGAAACCCAGAAAAGCCAGCGTGGGGTCTGAGCAGCTGAGGGCAGCCCAGCGCCGCCACCTCCGGCCTGGAACAGGGTGCTGGGCGGCCGAGAGGAGGAGCGGGAGCTACACCTGTTGAGAAGTCGGAGGGAGCCGCAGGGCCACCTGTGGTGCAGGGTCCTCCTGACCGTGCCCCAGGACAGCCTGGCTGACCTCCACCTGGGCTGTGAGGCCTGCAGACCCGGATGGAAGCCTCAGGGTCCCTCGGGGTCCCCACTGGCTCCCTGAAATGCCGCCGCCCCTCTCTGGCCAGAACAAATGACTGGGCTCCTCCTCCCTCGCTAGCGCCCACCTCTGAAGGGCAAGGAGTCCTGAGGGTATAACCCTCCCCCCAGCTGCCCTGCCTCGCAAGCCACCAAGTCTGTAGCTTTTGTGGATGTCCGATAAAGTGGTCCCCAGCGGCCAGCCACTTAAGGACCCTCCTTCCTGTCCAGCCCTGGGTGCAATGCCGCCTGGCAGGGCCGTCCTGAGCAGCCCCCCTGAGCCCCGGAGCCTGCCCAGGGGAGGGACGCATCCATCTGCCCCCGCCCCCCTCCACATAATCCAGGGACCCCCAAATACGGCTGGTGGAAGAGGCCTAGACAGAAAGCCATTCCCTACCCGGCCCCAAGCCCGGAGGAGCCCAACTGCCATCTCAGATGTGCAAGTTTCTTCCTGGATCCCCAGCCCTCCAGCCACCGAGGCCAGGGCTCCCCTCCACTCGCACACGCTGTGTCTCGCACACGCTGTGTCCCCCACTCTCCCCGCCCCCGCGCTGGCATCCCGGGCCGCTCCGCCTGCCAAAACCCAACCCGGGCCCTGGCTCCCCGTTCTGGGGCTGGAGCTGCAGCGGAATTTCGGTGGAATTTTGAGGTTGGGAAGCATTAGGCGGAGGGAGAGGGAGGGCGTGGAGGCAGGGGAAGAAAGTGCGATTCTGGCGTCAACTTGCAGGATTGGAGCTGGCGCTCAGGGCCGGGAGGCTGTCGGCGGGCAGGCGAGAAGGCACCTTCTCGCAAAATGTTCTTTCGACTTTACTTAGGAGCCCGGGTCCGCTTCCCCGTAACCCTCGAGGGGCGGGTGCTGCTGATACAAAGCCGGACGTCTCTCATTCCTGAAGCCACGAGGACGCGACGCAGGCCACCCACGCCCTTCTCCCGTGTGACAGTTTGGCATTTCAAAAGAAAAGTTGCTTTTTACCCGCTGCCGGCCTGCCTCTTGGGGTGAGCGTCCACCGAAAACTAGGAAGAGCATAACTGCGATTCGAAGATAGGAGAACG
>NW_005872879.1:14738-24605 GCF_000147115.1 Myotis lucifugus | reverse complement strand
CACCTTGGCTCCCCCCCCCCCACACACCCCGCCCCGCCCCGGGCCCGCGCCCCGCAGCCTCCCCCATCCCCAGAGGTTGGGGTGGGGGGTGATGCGTGCGAACAGCGCCCAGTGGGCCCTGATTCAGCACATGGGGCCGCCAGCCCACTCCGCAGGGAATCAGGGGGCCCCCCACCCCTTCCCCTTCCACTCCAGCTCGGTACGGAGGTGCATGCACCCTGCCACCCCGGGGCCCTCAGATTCTAGCCAGGGATTGAGCAGAAAGGGTGTGTGCGTAGGGCAGAGGTCATTTCCTGCGGCCCCGCCCCATGCGGGGGGGGGGGGCCTGAAACTTATTGGGGACCCTTTCTCAAATGGAGGCCTTGGAATTGTGAGCGCGCTGGGCCAGTGGAGTTGGAAAGGCTGGGGGAGTGGTTACTATGAACAAAACAGGATTTTATATAAACTGGCCATATTTTTGACCAGCCAACAAGAGCCAGGGGGTGGGCCCCGGCGCGCAGGAGGCAGTGGGATTGGACAGGGCATTGCTGGGCTGCGCTCACCCTTCCCTCCCTGATCCCACAAATGTGGGAGCTGGAGCACTTTTCCCAAAACAGTTCAGGGTTCCAGAAAGGGCGGGGATCCTGGGGTGTGGATGGCATGTGAAGGATGATGAAGTGTGACCCCGCGACCCTGTCTGCCTGTCCCTGAGCCCCTGGGCGGGCGGGGCAGCTGCACCGGGACCTCCTGCTTGCTGAGGGGAGGGGGGGGGGGGACAGGGCGGCGGCGAGGGGGTGTGTGTGTGAGGAAAAGGCGCAGCTAGAGGAGCCGGCCGCTGACTGCGCGGTGCGGGCTGGAGGGAGAAACTGGGCAGCACTGGGTGGAAGGCCCTTCCTTCGTTTCTGGTCGCAGACAGCTGGGAGGAGGGAGAGCTGGGCAGAGCAATAGTGTTAGCGGCCTGACGGGCCCAGAGTCACTTTTCCAGCTTTTGTTCATATAAAATAGTGTCACCTGCTCGCTGCTCGGGCGCCAAGAGGGCGCAACACGGCAGGAGGAATCCAGGGAAGGGCTGCAGCTCTGACCTGGGCCCCGCGGAGGGAGGACGTGGTCAGGCCGCCTCCCATCCGGGCAAGAGAGGGAAGGAGGCCGGGGACTGGGAGCTGGGAGCTGGGAGTCACCGTGTCTCCTACCTGGCCTCCTCCACCTTAATATTGCCGTGGCCAGCAGGAGAGCCGTGCCAGACCCACCCGTGCATCCTGAACACGGCCCCTGGACCTGTGGCTCCCCACGGGTTAGAAAGGAGGGGGCAGTGCCTGTCAGGCCTGCTGGGGGGAGGTGGGGGAGCTTCTAGGACCCTCAGACCACACTCCCGGGGTCACTACTTCCTACCAGGAGCACCCACCTTGCCCCGGCCCCCCCAAGAGACTTCCCCAGCAGAGCCCAGCAGGCCGCCCGTCCCACCCTGTCTACCGTCCTGGGCTGGGCTTGGCGGAGCCAACACTGCCCAGGGCCAGGAGGAAGCGGCACGCCCTCCCGCCCTCCTCAGGTAAACAGAGTCAGGATGGCTCAGGGCCTGGGCAGTAAGCCCTGCCGGCCAGGCTGTGCCAGGAGCTGGGGAAGGGGGGCCCTGGGAGCGCCTCTCCCCGTGTCTGGAGAAGTGCCTGAGCCTGGAGCGTCCTCTCCCTAGAGACAGAGGGGCGCCAAGGCCCCCCCCCCACTCCTTCGGGCAGGTGCTCTACGGTGCACGGACATGAAAACTGGCCCCACGGCCCAGCTGGTGTGGCTCAGTGGTTGAGCCTCATGGACCTATGAACCAGGAGGTCACAGTTTGATTCCCGGTCAAGGCACAGGCCCGGGTTGCGGGCTGGATCCCCAGTGTGGGGAGTGCAGGAGGCAGCCGATCCATGATTCTCTCTCCATCTCTCTCTCCCTCTCCCTTCCTCTCTGAAATCAATAAAAATATATATTTTTTAAAAAACTGGCCCCATGTACCCAGGAAGCTGGACCCGAGAGAGCGGGAACGTGTTGGAAGGTGTGAGTGCGGCCGCGAGAGGGTGGCCGGGGGCAGCGGTGTCCCGGTGCCTGGCTGACCCCAGGTGTCTGTGGTTTGTGACACGTGGTCCTCAGAGAGGAACTGGCGGCGGCTTCGGGCAGACACGGGCCCCCGCAACGCTGGGCCTCAGCCTCGCGGCCACGCAGGCAGGCGGTGCCACCCAGCAGACACCTGTCCCAGCACCGCCAGCGGGCTGCTTCCACAGGACACCCTGAAGGCGGCAGGAGGAAGTCAGGAATGCCCGAGCCACCTGGAGCACGAAGATGGGCCACGCCCCTGCACGGCCCACGGAGCGGCTTCGTGCCCGGCGGTGACACTGGGAAGCGCATTTCGATTTTCGTCTCATTTCATTAATTTTGTGATGAATCCTCTCCAGCCAGGCCTGGCTTCTCAGCCCCGGCCCGCACTGCTAACCACCCCTCCCCCCAGCTCGTTCTCTGGTGGGGGACATCCTGGGCTCGGCAGGGTGTTGAGCAACATCCCTGGCCTCCCCCCTCCAGATGCCGATAGCACCCCGCCCCGGCATCTGTCCAGATGTTGCTCAATGTCTCCGGGGAGGGGGTAGGTGGAGGGGGAGGCAAAGTCATTCTCGTTGACAAGCCCCAAGCGATAAAGATCTTGGGTGGTGAGAAAAGCAAAATGCAGAGACATAAACAAGGCTCACAGCAGACCAGTGAGTGTCCCGCCACACCCGGGCACCCTCCTCCGTCCCGTCCCCCCCGCACCCCCCGGCTCTGGGGGAGGGAAGGCAGGCAAGGAATGCTAAAAAGATTGTTTTCATTTAAAGTGTCCCTGAGTAAACAGCATGCATCTGATTCCATTTATGGGGAAATTAAACGTATGCATGGGTCATACGTTTGGCTCAGTGGATAGAGCGGCGGCCTGCGGACTGAAGGGGCCCAGGTTTGATTCCGGTCAAGGGCACATGCCCGGGGTTGCAGGCTCAGTCCCCAGTGGGGGGCGTTCAGGAGGCAGCCGATCGAGGATTCTCTCTCATCATTGATGTTTCTCTCTCTCTCAGGGAGGGAGGTGAGAACCCAGGCTTCCTCCATCCCTGAGCAGCCCGAGCTGGCGTTCTGCGGACCAGGGCTGGCTGGGGCAGGGGGGCACCTGGGGAGCCGCTGCCCAGCTCACAGGGTGATTGAGCTGAGTGTCTGTGGTTTTTTATTTTTTTACATTTTTAAAAAATATATTTTTATTGATTTCAGAAAGGAAGGGAGAGGGAGAGAGAGACAGAAACATCAGTGATGAGAGGGAATCAATGATTGGCTGCCTCCTGCACGCCCCACACTGGGGATCAAGCCTGCAACCCCCCATGTGCCCTTGGCTGGAATTGAACCTGGGACCCTTCAGTCCTCAGGCTGAGGCTCTATCCACTGAGCCAAACCAGCTAGGGCAAAAAAACATATTTAAAATAAAAAAATAAGAGCTCTCTAAAAGGCATTCCCCAAAGAGTCAGAGGAGTGGCTCCAGGTGGTGGGAAGGGAGGTGACAGGACAGAGGTCAGAGGTCGCGTCCTGCTCCTTAGACAGGAGTAAAACAGACAGCACTTCCCGCCAGCACTGCCCACGCCGGCCTGGGCACTGGCTTTCCAAGGAGCCCCACCTGCGCGCTCTGGGCTCACCCTCCGGGGCTGTGTTCCAGGCTGTCCCCAGGGCATCGCTCAGGAGGTGGGGCTTGGCCTGTCTCCTTCCTCGGCCTGAGCACCTGTCACCTCCCTGCCCTCCCGCCAGGCAGGCTCTCCCTGGGCAAAGGCGGCCTTGAGCCAGGGCCCCCACCTGCAAGCCTGTCTGGAGAGTCACCCCTCTCCCCGAGCTGCGGAGCAGGTCCCGGCACCACCCCAACACCACCGTGCTGTCCTGACCCAGACCAGAGCGAGTCCACGAGAAGGGGGGACACGGGCCGTCCTGGGGGTCAACAGGGAGCCCGGGAAGTCCTTGGCCTGAAGAGATGGCCACACCTGAGCCGACAGCCTGGCTGAGAGCAGCGAACACCTCCTCCAGGCAGGCGGCTGTGAGCGGGGAAGCCTGCGCTCCCCTCCCCGTGACACGGAGGGTCCATCCTGCACGCCTGCCGCCTGCCTTCCGTGAGTGCGGGAGGGCCTGGGGGGCACACACCTGAGCTCTGCCCTCCTCTCCCCCTCCCTCGCCCACCTGTCTGTCCGGACATGGCCACGCTCTCCCTGGATCCTCCCTGAGACTCGTTCCTGTGAAAACAAAGGACTCGGAGAGGCAGGGCTCCGAGGCAGCTGTGCGTGCTTTCGTGCCCAGCTATTTCCTCTTGGCGCCGGGCACGTGGTCATGTGCTTCCTCCCAGGCGGGTCAGGGAGCGGGCCCGGGGAGCGAGGTGGGAACCCAGGCCTCCTCCATCCCGAGCGGCCTGAGCTGGCGTTCTGGGGACCAGGGACCAGGGCTGGCTGGGGCAGGGGGGGCACCTGGGGAGCCGCTGCCCAGCTCACAGGGTGATTGAGCTGAGTGTCTGTGGTTTCGGTTTCCTGTCCCTGGGAGCCAGAGGCAGGAGGCCCGGTCCCGCCTGCCCTGCCCGCCACCCTCCTCTTCCTTTGGTGCCGGGAGTGACGGGCCCATGGCCATGATGTCATCACCTAATCCAAACAGAAGGGGCTGGTGTGGCGGGTCCCATGCTGAGCGCAGCAGTAAACTTCACTGCAAGGCTGTGATTAGGGCTGTGCCGAGAACTGCCTCTCCTACCCTCTCCCCAGTCCTCGTTTTCTTGCTCTGTTTCGACCTGGTCTCCTCGCCCCCCACCCCTGGTTCCCTCTCCCCTGGGTGCTCGGTGAGGTCCGCCCTCGGTCAGCAGCCCCAGTCCAGGTTCCTGCCCGCTCAGATGCCAACCCGCCTCGCCCCCAGCCCAGCGCTGTGGCCAGCGTGGGAGCATACGGCACAGGTCCCAGCCCCTCCACGGCCCCGTGCAGTGGGGGGAGCGGGCCCGGGGACAGGAGCCTAAAGGCCCGCGTTCCTCCTTGAGCGGAGATGCCAGGCGACAGAAAGAGCAAGTCTGGGGGGGCTCCGGTCCCAACAAAGAGACCAGCAGGCAGGAGAGCCGTGAGAAAGGCAAGGACGGGCCGGCTGCTGGGAAAGTGAGTCATCGGGCCCTGACCGCCGTTCCCAGCTGGTTCTGGAGTTTGGGGTCTGGCTCATGGACTCTCTGGCACTCCAGCCTCCCCTCCGCTGATACAGCCGCCCAGCCCTCAGGCAAGAGGGGGACTGCAGTGCCAGGGCCGGCTCTCTGGCCCCCGCGATTCGCAGGCCCGCCCAGCCCCTGGGCGGAGAGGGGTGCTGTGAGCAGTCAGTCCTGCCCCGTTTTGCTGCCTGTCTCCTCTCCCTTGGGGTCCCTGGTCCCACCCTGACGCTCCTCAGCCCCGGGAGCAAGGCTGGCCAGCCGCTGTCTCCGCTTTCCCCTGCCCGGCTTCCCCTCACAGGTGTCCCCCAGATGCCTGCAGGGAGGGCACAGGTCTGAGTGGCCCGGTCTCCAGCTGCGAGCCACGCTGGGCTTCCTACAGTCATTCAGGGGCTGTGGGCCCCCCAGGGCTCCCCGTGGGGTCCGACTGGGGGAAGGTAGGGGGTTCCCCATGAGTCCTCGAGTATGACAGGCATTCCCTGCCCCCCAGGCCCGGCAGCACACAGATCTCTTTCCAGCCCTCCTCCCCCACGGAGCCTGGCTGTGGCTGAAATCCCTCCGCACTGGCCCAGGCCTCCAGCCAAGGTGGGTCATGGCGGCTTCTGTCCCAGGAGGTGCCCAGCTGGGCTGTGTGGAGAGCAGGTCGCCAGAGGAGGGGAGAGATGGGAACCCCCTCAGTAGCCCCCGCCTGGACTTCCTCTCTCAGGGGTTACTATTTTCCTGCCCATCTTCCCCATGGCTCTGCTTCCTAAGGTTACAGCTCATTCACTCATTCATTCATTCATTCATTCATCCATCCATCCATTCATTCATTCATCCATCCATTCATTCATTCAACAGGTAGGTATTAGGCAGGTGCCTGGGGGTGCGGGTGCTGGGGAAGTGGACGGCCCTTCCTCCCACAGCACCGGCCCCTTTAGTGGAAACCAGAGTCCATTGCAATTCGGTGCCGGCGGGGCCTATGCTGGGCGCCTGGGGGGCGGCCTGGGGTACAGGAGGCCTGGAGGCAAGAATACCCGGCCACGGGGGCCGCTGTTCTGGACACAGCCCCGCTGTGTGAGGCGGGAGGCCTGGCGCTGGCAGGGGCAGCCACTCAGAGAGGGTCGGAGGCAGCGGGGGCCGAGCGCAGCCTTTGGGGGGGACGGTCTGAAGGTGAGTGTCGGGGACGGAGACAGGCGGCAGCTGCTGGTGGTGACTCAGCGCCGGGCAGAGTGATTGGAAACACGTGTCCCCGAGAGGCACACTGTTACCCGGAGCCGAGGGTTCTTGGGCCTCCTGGGAGTCACGGGGAGGGGGCTCGGCCAGCGGCCAGCGGCCAGCGGCGGGCCCACAGGGACCCCGTCGCTCACGGTCTGCACCTTGATGGGCTGCCGATTGCCTCTCGACTCTGGTCGTGTTCCCACTTGCGACATTAAAAGCAACTTTAAAAAAGTTTGTTTTTAAATTGATTTCAGAGGAAGGGAGAGGGAGAGGGAGAGGGAAAAGGAGAGGGAGAGGGAGAGAGAAACATCAATGATGAGAGAGAATCAGGGACCAGCTGCCTCCTGTAGGCCTCACACTGGGAACTGAGCCGGAAACCCGGGCCTGTGCCCTGACAGGGAATCGAGCTGTGACCTCCTAGTTTATAGGTGGACGCTCACCCACTGAGCCACACCGGCAGCCAGGTAAAAAGCAACTTTTTATTATGAAAATGCCAAACAGTCACAGGGGAGAAGAGACGCCCGGCTTTGTCTCAGCAGCACCCGCCCCTCGAGGGTTACGGGGAAGCGGACCTGGGCTCCGAAGTAAAGTTGAAAGAACATCTTCTCAGAAGGTTGACCTTCTCGTCTTCCGGCGCATTTGGTTTGACGAGGTTGAATGAGCCTCAGACTTGTTTCTTCTCTTCAGGCGCAACCAGCTGAGTGAGGCCTTCCCTCCCACCGCCCGCGGCGCAGGGGTGTGATTGCCGCGCCTCGCCCGCCTCTGTGTCCCGTCTGGAAAACGGGTCCCTCTCGTAGCGCTGTCCAGAGGACCAGGTGGGAGGGCGCGTCACACACGCAGGCCCGGGTGCTATTGGCTCCCGAGCCAGGATTCAAACCCGAATCTGCCAGCTCCCCACCTCTACCTTTCCCACCAGCACACGCCATGCCGCACATCCCGGTGCCGGAGCCACGGCCGCCCGGAGCCACGGCCGCCGGGGACCTTTGCTTGGGATCTCCAAGGCCCCTCTGCCCTGACCACAGCCGTGGACGCCAGGGCGGGGGAGATGGCCCGTCCAGGGAAGCACTTTCTTCGTAAGTCAAGGCCCCTGAGAAGGAGCAGCAAAGGGGGCCTCCCGGCCCGCGGGAAGCGGGAAGGGGGTGAGCAGAGGCAGGTGAAGGCGGACCTTGCGCCTGGGGACAGGTCGGTGCCCTTGGTGACGCCCGTCTGGGTCGTGGGGTTAGGGAATGGACGTCCAGATGAGGCTGTTATTCAAAGGATTCAGGGAATGTGGGTCACTTACGCACAAAAGGTCCCGCTGGACACCAGGAATGTGGGAGGCCCTCGGCCATTCCTCCTGCTCCTCTCCCTCCCCGCGTCCCAGCTCAGCACCTCCTCTCCTTTTCCGACTCCCTCGCCCGGCTTTCTCTGCATTCCTGGGCGCAGCCCTGCTCCACTCTGCCCGCCCTTCAGCTCCAGCCCTCACCCAGGTCCTCCTTCTCAGGGTCACGGCCTGTGGGTGCAGGGATCAGGTGACTACCCTCACTCGGCTCGAAGGCTGTGTGTAGTCAGGGCCTGGGGTGGGGCGGACAGGCCTGCTCAGAGGGGCGTGGGCATGGACACCCCTCTGGAGGGAGTGTCCCCCACCAGGAGCCATGTGGAGTGGGGGTGCGGTAGGCCCTCTACTGCCAGCTTGCTAGACCCTTCAGCCATGGGAGGAGGGAGCCGGGGTCTGGGCGACTGGAGGGCCTGCCACGCCCCCTGGCACGGTGGCCACATGCCAGGGGCTTCGGAGAGGCTTGGTCCGCCAGGAGGGTCCCCCGTGGGACCCCACGCCCCAGGCCTGTGATCTCTCCAACCCCAAAGGGAGAAAGAACCCTATTCAAGACGATGTGGTCCGAACCCTCGCCTTGTCCACGACCGCGTCTCCTGGCAGCGGCGGCCGGCGGTGGCCACTGCAGGCTCGGACGTCGCCTGGAAGGCATGTCTGGGGCTGCGAGTCTCTCATCGGCTGCCAGAGAAAATATTTTTTGCAGGTTTCTTGTGAGCTGAGCAGGAAAACACGAGGCCAGCAGGATGCGTGGGGGAGGGAGGCCCGGCCTTCTCCAGGCGTCTGGAAGGCAGTCGGGATGACATCACCAGGCTCATGGGGACTGCAGGTCCCGGCGGCCGAGAGGGGACCCAGTGAGCAGGGGGTCGAGGGTGGACTGGCCTGAGACTGGGGCAGGTCACGGGGTCGTTGGAAAAGCCAAGCCCTGGAAAGGCAAACGAGAGGCCCCAGGCGCGACGGCTACTCCCCGGGAGGAATGTGCTGGAAATGACTTCTCCAGGGGCCTGCATGAGCTCAGCTAAAACACACAGACAAGAAAACAGCCAGAACCGGGAAGACGTCTGAAACCCAGGTGGAGTTCTGAAAGTTCAGATAAACAAAAAAGGAGAAAATGTAACCAATACACATACAGAGAGAACCGTGTTACTATATGGGCATCTGTCATCTGTCATCCATCTCTTCAAACACACACACACATGTACACACATGCACACACACATGTACACACACACACAGAGCAAGAAATACTATATGCACCGTTGCATAGCTGGCTTCTGTTTTTTAAGCCAAGAAGGTATCATGAACATCTTTCCGGGTCATTAACTCTCTTCTGCGACGCGGCTTGAGCATCTGCAGGGCATTCCGACGCGGGCTGCCCCCAGGAGGCAGGACCAACTTGCCAATGGCAGCTCCAGGCTTGACGGTCCTTATAGCTCCCAGCCCCACAGAGGAAGCAGGTGTCCTCAGCCGTTACTATGGCAAAACACTCGTGAAAGGCTCTGATTGGCCAGGCTTGGATCCTAAGCCCATCCTTGAGCCAGTCACTGCAGGCAGAAGGATTGAGGGCTTTGATTGGCCAGGCCTGAGCCCCATGCCCATCCTGCAGCCAGGAGGCGGCTGAGGGGAGGGATGCGGCTGGGGTGGGGGGGTGAGTGCCTATCTCCACCCGCCCCTTCAAAGGAACACCACGGGCCCGGCCAGTGTGGCTCAGTGGTTGGGCGCTGACCCATGAACCGGGAGGTTGAGGTTAGGTTCCCGGGCTACGGGCTTGATCCCCAGTAGGGGGTGTGCAGGAGGCAGCTGATGGATGACTCTCTCTCATCACTGATGTTTCTATCGCTCCCTCTCCCTTCCTCTCTAAAATCAATAAAATTATTTTCTTTTTCTTAAAAAGGAGCATCATGGGTCCCCTGCTAGGCAGATACTGAAAGACATTTTTTTTTAAATTCAAGCACAACATGTACACAGAGAAGGACACAGATCTCAAGGGTCCAGCTTGATACACCCCTGCACAGGGGACACGCCATCCAGACGAGAAATGAAACATCACCAGCACCCAGTGTCCTTCCCAGTCCTCCCCACCCCCCTCCCCCGCCACTGGATCCCAGCCCTGCACTTCGTCTGGCTTCTACTTTAGATCAGACCATCCCAAGCACACCCCAGCCTTCACAAACCTGTCTGGTCACTC
>NW_005872879.1:11862-14453 GCF_000147115.1 Myotis lucifugus | reverse complement strand
GGGTCCCTCCGGCAGGTGAGGTCCCCTGGCCTGGCCTGACCTGCGGGGATCGGGCAGAAACCGGCTCTCAGACATCCCCCGAGGGGTCCCGGAGTGCGAGGGCACTCTGCAAAGTTGCTGTCATACAGGGTGTGCAACGCAAACACACGTGTGCAGTAACCAGATTCGGGGCCGACAGTGCCCCAGCAACAACATAACCCACAGCCCAAGGTGGAATCGCACGGCCCCGCGAGGAATTGGGCTCCCTCCTCTCTGGTTTCGGGGTGAGTCACCCGAGAACTGCCGCTGCCAAGTCACTGCAGCTCGGCAGCTCCTGCGTTGAGCGTCTGCCCCCTGGTCATAGCGACCTTTCCTCGTCATAGGGACCGGTCGGACGGCGGGAGGGACGGCGGGAGGGACACTTAGCAGATTAGCCTTTTATACACATAGACGGACATCACAGTCACTGCTCAGTGGGATGACGCTGCTAATCTCTTGCCGACAGTTTGTCTGCATTTACCTGCAGTGGGTGAGCATCTTCGGAGAAAGGTGATGAGGCGGCAGGAGTCTTATCTGTTGAAATCGATCAACGTCTGAGAATCAGGACCAGCCATCCCCTTTGCTTCCTGAGCAGGCGACCCAGAGCAGAACCCGGAGCAGAACCTGGAGCAGAACTGAAGGACAGGCAAAATCAAAGGAAGGCTGTACTGCCGTTAGGATGGGACACACGTTCCAAACACTGCGCTTGTCAGCGTCGGCGCATAACGAAACCAAAGTCCACGCTGATGCTGCGCAAATGCTCTGGGAGCAGTGGTTCTCAACCTTCTGACCCAACCATAAAATTAATTCCGTTGCTACTTCATAACTGTAATGCTGCTACTGTTATGAATTGTAATGTACATATCTGATATGCAGGATGGTCCTAGGCGACCCCTGTGAAAGGGTCGTTCGACCGCCAAAGGGGTCGTGACCCACAGGTTGAGAACCGCTGCTCTGGGGGCTCTGGTCCTGGGGTCCCTGGGTGAGATGTTTAAGCCATTCTTCTCGAGTTGGTGGTTTCTTTTGTTTGTTTGTTGTTGTTTATTGATTTCAGAGAGGAAGGGAGAGGGAGCAGGAGGGAGAAACATCAATGATGAGAGAGCATCATGGATCGGCTGCCTCCTGCAAGTCCCCTACTGAGGATCGAGCCCACAACCCAGGCCTGTGCCCCCCCAGGGAATTGGACCGTGACCTCCTGGTTCATGGGTGGATGTTCAACCACGGAACCGCCCGGGCCCAGGGGGAGGGGCTGGTGTTGTATTTGTAGTGAAAAGCAAACCCAACAGAGGCCGAGGCCAGAACACGAGCCCGTTTTCAGGAGAGACGGCGACCTTTTCTTCACGCCCCGTTTCTCAGGAGGGGTGAGGCGTGACCCCCGCCCTGGGCCCGGCCTCGGACAGCGCTCCTGCCTCCTGGCGCTGAGGGACCGGCCAGGGGCCCGCCCTGCGTGAGGGGGGCTCAGGGCAAGAGGCTGGGCACACACTATTTTTCTGAGGCTTCCTTTCCTCGTGCTCAGCAAAGCTGTGAGTGCCAAACCTCGGGGGGGGTGGGGTGGGGGGGGGAGGGTGTGGACTTGTGAGAAGTTGACCTTGAACAAAGGCAGCAGGAGAGGCCGCGAGGCTTTCACGGGAGGGGCCTGGGTTACTGCACGGAACACGCTGGTGGCGTGGAAACACCCAGGCCCCTCCATCAGCACCTCCCCCCACCCCCCCGCCCAGCTGCCCACGACAGCCCCACGGAGCCCTCCTGCTGGCGTTCCTGCCAAGGGCTCCCCGTGCCCGGGCCTCCGGGAAGAGGGACTTCCTTGCCTCTCTCCCCGTCTTCCTTTCACCAAAGCCACACCTGGGGCAGCGTGTGACGCGGGTTGTGGTTGGGCTTTGAAAACAGGCCCTGGCCCTGGGCTCAGCGTTAGAGCATCGGCCCGCAGACCGAAGGTCCCGCCGGAGCCTGCGGCCGAGGGATGCGCCCTTGACCGGAATCGGACCCGGGACCCTTGTGTCCCCAGACTGAGCTCAGGCCACTGGGCTGGTCGGGTACGTTATGAGGATGAGTACGCGGCCCCGTGGGCCCGGCCTGGAGGGGGCTGGGAGGCGGACAGGCCCACGGGGGCTGCAGCGGGACTTCCAGGCGAGAGAAGGTGAGGGTCCAGGTGGCGGGTCTGAGGAGGGCCCTCTGGGGACGGTGCCCGGTGCTGTGCTTGGCACAACCCGTGACAGAAAGAGCTGCCGGACTGCAGCCCAGCTGGACGGAGCGGGCTTGCCAGCCGGCTATTGGGAGTGACCCCCCCCCCCCGCCCGCTCCCAGGGGATGGATAGGAGGAACCTCCCCCCCTCGTCCTCACTGTCGGGCTGTGATGGGCTGTGACAGGGGCTGACAGTCCCCGGATTCAGAAAAGGCCCCGGGAAGTGGGGCTTCCCTCCCGCGCGCTGGCTCCGCGGCTGCACGGCGGGCCCACCGCCCTCGAACCCAGGGCTCTCCCTGTTTCTGCCTGTTGTTCCGGCTGGTCCCCGCCCGGCCCACGCTCCAGCCTCCAGCCCTGTGAGGCCCCCCCACCCCCCCGCGCCCGCCCACAG
>NW_005872879.1:7117-10456 GCF_000147115.1 Myotis lucifugus | reverse complement strand
CTGCCCCTGCTCTCGAACCCAGTGCCGCCATCCTCACTGACACCCAGGCCTGGCCCTCCTGCCTTTGCCCGGATTCTGGGCCCGGCCGCCCAGTACCTTCTTGCTCCCCCTTCCCCCAGGACCGCCCCCCACCGCCGGTCTTTTGTGGCCCAGCCCCCCATCGACGGGTAGCTGCCTTGTTCCCGAGTTTTCTCTCTTACCAACGATGCTGGTGTGAGTCTGTGTCCCTCATCCCTGTGCACACAGTTAACGGGGGACAGGTTCCTGGACCTGCTGTCCCTCCCACCGGGGACACGCTCTGCTCCCCGGAACAGTCAGGTGGCCCCCACCAGAGCCCCCAGCGCGGCCCCACGGTGCCCATGACCCCAGTGTTAATACCCAGTCGGTGTGCGTTCACGTGCGATCGCCCGTGTCGCCCACTAGCCTGGGGCTTGGGGAGGACAGAGACCGGGTCTGCTTGTGCGCTGCACCCCAGGGCCGGCACCCCCAGCGTCTGAGGCAGAACGGACGCCACACCCCTTCTGCGTGAACGAGCCGGCAGCACCGTGCAACTTTAATCATCCGAGACGGGACTGAGCGGGAAGGCGGCGAGGAAGGCCCAGCGGCCATGAGGCCCAGTCTCCTCGCTTCCGGCCAGCGGGGACTGGGGATTCTCGGCCTGGAGTGAGCCCCGCTGGAACCTTCCAGCGCTTTCTTTCAGCTCAGAGAGATCAGTGGGAGCAGGGGGACATCTGGAGGCCGGTGTGGGAGGCGGCTGTTGCGGAGGGGAAGGAACCGGGCTCAGTGCCTGCCCTGGGGGAGGGGGGGTGTGCCCCTGGGGGAGGGCAGCCCCCGGCTAGTCCACCCCCGAGGAGTTGGTCAGGTAGAAGGGGCGGATGACCCCCCGGAAGCTGCTGAAGGAGCCCTGCGGGGCAGGGGAAGAAGGAGGCCCTCCGGGAGCTGTTGGCGTTCAGGGCGCTGGGGATCTCGGCCTTCCCGCCCTCGAAGGCCCTGACGTCGGCCACAAAGCGGCCCCCGCAGAGCATCAGCGCTTTGTTCTCGTAGCCGATGGTGGGGTCGGAGGAGCCGGACTTGAAGAGGCCCAGGACGGGCACCTCGTCCGAGGAGCACGAGAACCCGTAGTCCCAGCAGCTCTGGACCGTGGGGAGGTAGCGGAGGGTCCAGGAGACGCGGCTGTTCCGGAAGAGGAAGCTGGGGTGCTGCGGCGTCTGGAAGTACCCCGTACCGTAGCGGTCATAGCTTTTGGAGTACGAGCCATAATGGTAGGGGTACGAGTCATAAGAGCGGCGGGAGCTCCTGGCCACGGCCCCGCTCCAGGTGGGCGAGGTGTAGAGCCGGGGCTGGTAGGCGTCCTGGCTGAGGTTCAGGCCGCGGAGCTGGGCCAGCAGCGGCAGGGGCACCGTGTGGAACTCCAGGGCCTGCAGGGTCTGCTCCTGGAACAGGGCCCGGTGGCTGCGGTACAGGCTCAGGTTGCTCTGCAGCTGGAAGAGGTCCTCGGGCGGGATCATGGGGAAGCGGACCTCCCGCACCAGGCCCTCCACGTCCCCGGGGGCGGCCCCCTTCTCCCGGCTCCAGGCGTCCAGGGCCGTCAGCAGGGCCAGCTCGCTGGGCACGGCCAGCTCGCTCCGGGAGAGCAGGGCGCGGAGCAGGGCCGTGGGGACGCGCGGCCAGGCCTCGGCCCCCGTCAGGGCCTCGAAGTTCCAGGCCAGGAACTGCACGCACAGCTCCTCCAGCGTGGGGTCCCGCGTGGCCAGGGCGTAGGCGTGGAGGTCCAGGGCCGTCTGGAAGGACAGGTCCTCGGGCAGCAGGAAGGCGAAGAGGCTCGCGCAGTAGGCCTGCAGCTGCTGGGCCCCGAAGACAGAGGCCAGCTTGTGGAGGCACTTCACGGTGGGCAGGGCCACGTCGATCCGCCGGGAATAGAAGTACCTGGAGGGGGCGGGGGCTCAGCACCAGGGGCCGCCCCTTGCCCCGCAGGACGGCAGGTGTGCGGCTGCCGCCTCTCTTCCGCGTTTGCCATTGACCCACTGACCCCTGCGTGCGGCCATTGCAAGAGGCATCAGCCCCCATCCTCCCCCCGGTTTATCTCGGGTCAACCCACATTCCAACCTCGAGTTTGCTCAGAGCCCTGGGCACCGACAACGGGGCGGACCCCGGGCCCTGTCGGCTGCGAGAGGCCCCACCACCTCCCGGTCTCCCTCTTCCATCGCCATCCCCGGGGCCACCATCCCCGCCGGTGGGCCGAGCCCGGCCTCGGCAGGGCCTCTGTGCCAGGACCTGGGGGCCACCCTGGGCACTGCCCCTTCCACCGCAACGAGCCCCCCCGCCCCCACCCGGGGCCCAGCCGGTGGCGATGACAGAGGGCGGGCCCGGCAGGATGATTTTGTCGCCGCCTCTTGCTTCTCATTTCAGCTGCGCAGTCCCCACCCAGCCCCGGGCTCCGCCTGCCCCTGAGTGGTGGGAGCAGTCACCATCGTCCCCGGCCCTGCCAACACCCTGAAAGGAGTGGGGTGTCAGTGACCCAAGAAACCACGGGCACTGGCGAGGGGCCGGGCAACTGGCCGAGGCCTCAGCAGCGGAAGGGGGTGTCTGCGGGCTGGCCCCATGGGGAGGGGTCTCCTGAGGCTTCCTGGGGCTGGACACGCAGCCTCTGCCTTGGGGGCAGGAGAGAGACAGACAGACAGGCAGGCAGAGAGCCCCGAGCGTTGCCCGAGGCTGCGGCACCGGCCTCCTCCTCAGACCGGCCTAGAAGCAAACCCACGGACGGGCAGGCTGGGAGCAGGCCTCCGCCTGTTAAATGCCACCTGGTTCCCGGCGCGTCCCTCTCGCCTGGGAGCGCAGGTCATAAGGGAGACGGTGGCTTTCATAGGATTCTTCCAGCCCCGTTCCCACAGCCCCGCGGGGCCCCCTGGTGGTGGCGAGTGAGCACTCCCACAGGGCCCTGCCTGTGTGCGAGTGTGTGAGTGTGTGTGTGTGTGTGTGTGTGTGTGTGTGATGTGTGTGTGTGATGTGTGTGCGTGTGCACGTGGTGTGTGCATGTGTGCGTGTGGTGTGTGTGTGCATGAGGACAGCATGTGTGTGTGTGTGTGATGTGTGTGTGCATGTGCCCAGCCGCCCCGGGACACCCACCTGATGAAGTCTGTGACCACAGGCAGGCACTCGGCGTCCACCTCCATGGTGACCGTGCTGCCCGGCTCTGTCCACAGGGCCTGGGCCTCGGGGTTGCTGGTCAGGATCAGGCTGTGGGCGCACAGGCTCAGCGGCTCGGCGTCGTCCGCCTTCACGGCCACGGTCAGGTCGCAGCCGCGCTGGCTGTCGAAGATCTGCGCGAGGACCGCGGGC
>NW_005872879.1:0-6069 GCF_000147115.1 Myotis lucifugus | reverse complement strand
AGCCTGCTGTTCCCCATGCACCCTCCCAGCCTGCTGCTCCCCTGCACCCGCCCAGCCTGCTGCTCTCCTGCACCCGCCCACCTGCTGCTCCCTTGCACCAACCAGCCTGCTGCTCCCCTGCACCCACCCAGCCTGCTGCTCCCCTGCACCCGCCCAGCCTGCTGCTCCCCATGCACCCACCCCAGCCAGGTGCTCCCCTGCACCCGCCCAGCCTGGTGCTCCCCTACACCCGCCCCAGCCAGGTGCTCCCCATGCACCCCGCCCAGCCAGGTGTCCTGCACCCCCACTCCAGCCTGGGTGTTCCCCTGCACCCCGCCCGGCTGGCGTGGCTCAGTGGTTGAGTGTCGACCTATGAACCGGGAAGTCAAGGCACATGCTCGGGTTGCAGCCTCAATCCCCAGTAGGGGGGGTGTGTAGGAAGCAGCCGATCCGGGAGAGAGAAAGGAAGGGGGAGAGAGAAGAGAGAAGAGAGAAAACATCGGTTGCCTCCCGTACCCCCCCAACCTGACATCACACACCACACACACATGCACACACACATACATCACACACCCCACACATCTCATCATGATGTTTCTCTCTCTCTCCCTCTCCCTTCCTAAAATTAAAAAAAAAAAGATGCCCCAGCCATGGCCGGTGTGGCTCAGTGGTTGGAGCGTCCTATGTACAGAAGGGTGGAGGGTTTGATCCCCGATCAGGTTCGGGGGTACGGGAGGCAACCGATGTTTCTCTCTTCTCTCTCCTCCTTCTTTTCTCTCTCAAAAGAAAGAAAGAATGCCCTCAGGCCTCTTCAGCCCCAGGATGGACCCTCAGCCCCAGGCCCTCAACCCCAGGCCCCTCAGCCCAGGACAGTGAGCCCCAGGCCCCTCAGCCCAGGACGGTCAGCATGCACTCGGGCGCCCAGGGCCTGTGTGACAGGCTGCACTGGGACCCGCAGGAATGAAAGGCTGGCGCTTAGAGAGAAGCCGAACTCCGCAGACCCCTGGGCATGGGGCCGTGGCTCGGGGACAACCCAGGACGGTAGGACGGCTGCCGTGCGGCTCTGCAGGCTGTCCCGCCTCCGGGGGAGTGGGCGTCACCTTGAACCCGCCCACGGGTGTGTGATGGGCTTGGAGGGCCTGCGTGCTGGGCAGGGCAGGGAGCCGCATGACCAGGATCTGGCCAGGGCGGGATGCTGGGGCCCAGACTTTGGGGGTCGGGTGGGGCAGCCCCGGGGGCCCAGATTTTGGGGGGTGGGGTGGGGCAGCCGCGCACCGTTGCTGCAGATGACGCCGGCGTCCTGGTTGTGCCTGCAGTTGCTCCTCAGCCAGCCCAGGGATGAGCAGTTGGCCAGCGAGGTCTCTGTCCCCGAGCACTGCACTTCGTCCAGCATGATGGGGCCCGTTCCTGGGGGACAGTGAGGACAGACACTGGAGGGGCTGGGGCTCCCCGGGATGCCTGACAAAGAGCTGTCACCTCGCTGGCTCGGGGCGGGGGCGGGAGGGCATCCCCAGCCCTGAGCGCGGTTATGTCGTGCCCACGTGGGTCTTTACAGGGCTCGCCGTGGCTACTCGACTGCGGGCTCCCGCTTCTCTCTGTGCCACCCGCTAGGCTTCCTCCCCGGTCCGCCCGCCCCGTGGACAGGGAGTTACTGGGTCTCTGTTATCCCCTCTTAGGAGTCACAGCCCTGTGCTGGGAGGTCTTCCTGCTCAGCTTTCCTTCGGGTGACGCGGTTCAGGAAGGTCAGTCCCCGGGAGAGGGGCTGTGGCCGAGGCACGGCCCTGGCTGAGCCCGTGAATGACGTGCCACAGGCAGGGGAGTGGGCACAGGCGGAGGGAGTGGGAGGCCCTCCCGTGTCCCAGGTGACGGCCGCCCCCCCGCCCCCGGGGCGGGGCTGCTAGGGAGCAGGCGACGCGGCCTACCTGGCCCAAAGGCGGCCCTGCCCAGGGCCTCGGTGGCGTTCTCAAACCCCAGGGCGCGGCAGACGACGCTGGCGTCCACCAGGTCCCACAGGTTGTCACACACGGTGCCCCACTGGCCTCCATAGAAGATCTCCACGCGGCCCTCGTTGGGGGCGTCCCCGTTGGCCAGCCGCATGTCACCATCTCTCACGCCTGCGGGGCTCCCGAGGGGCACAGGTCAGCGGGGCAGCGGGCACCGGGCAGGGCTTTGGGTGGTGGGGGGCGGGGGGGGGCCGGAAACAGGCCGGAGAGCCGGTGCAGAGAGCGGGTCCGGCCCCGGGGCCCGGGTGCTGTCGGCCAGGCTCAGCCCCGGCTGCAGCTGAGCGTCACAGGGCAGTTCTCAGTTGGGGTACCGCAGGCTTCTGCGGGGTCACCAGGGTGAGGAAGGCCCCCGGGTCTCGGGGTAAAGAGCCTGAGGCAGGCGCCTGGACTCTGCAAGTCCCCGCCCTTGTCCCCCCGCATCTGGCGGGTCTGACGGCCCCTCCTGGACACCCCACCTTCCCCGCCCCCATCTGTCCCCTGGGAGCTGGAGGGAGTGGAGAATTCCTTGGTTTCCCCCCAGGTGAAGCCACACGAATTGGGACACCTGGACCTCAGTGAGAGAGGTGTCCTGAGCTGACCCTGTGACCTGAGCTGACCCGTGACCTGAGCTGATCTTAGCTGACCCAGTGACCAGCACCGGTGGAGCATTGCCTGGCCTCCCGCAGGGCACTAAGCCTGCCCAGCCAGGGAGACACAGCTGCGGGGCCGCTGGGGCCCAGCTCACCTTGAGTCCCTGCGACCAGCAGCCACACCCAGAGGAGCCGGGGGAGGGCCATGGCGGCCTGAGAACCTCGTCCTGCAGCGGAAGGAGGCGGAGTGAGGCGGCGAGTGAGCCCAGCCGGAGCAGGCGCAGCCTCCAGCCTTCCCTGAGTGGAGGGCAGAGGGCCCCACGGGGGTCTCGCTCCTGCAGAGCAGGGAGGGTGCTGGCGCCCCACGGGCCCCTGGTCTCTTCCGAAAGACGGGCTCCAAGGACCTGCAGGCCTTGCCCGGATGAAGCAGGGCTGGGTGTCTCTGGGCAGCAAGGACGGAGGAAGAGTTCATCTCAGAAACCAGGCCCCGGGGGCTGTGGGCTGGGACAGGCGGGGAGAGGCCCAGGGCCTTGCTAGGGACCGGCTCCACCTCAGGAAACAGCCCTGCAGGAGTGGCCAGAGGTCGTGCAGACAGAACATTTCGTGAGCCCTGAGGGGAGGGGAGCCAGAGCAGGCTGAGGGGTGCATGGGGGGCACAGACATCCCGGCCGGGGCGACAGAGGCCCTGGGCAGCCAGGGAGGTGGATAGGCCACCCTGCCTCTGTGCAAGTTGGCAAGGGGGCTTGGTCCTCTGGGCAGGTGCAGGCCTGGGCTCGTGCGCAGGTCAGGGACAGGCGGGGCTGCGTCCGAGCAGGCGGTGTCCACGGGGAGCGACCCGCCCCCCCACTGCACGGGATGCCCCGGGGGACCCGGGAGCAGGTGACGACCCTGGGCTCGGGGGCGGGAGCGCCAGGGCCCCCGCTGGGCGCCAACAGGAAGACGCGGCCCCTCAGGTGCCACCCTTACCTGCCTGAGCGCCGCTGGTGGTCCTGGACCTGCCTTCCAGGGCCTCTGCAGACTGCCCTTCGCCCGGGACCCCAAGGAGCAATGCTTCTGAACACCCCGCTAGTTTCGATTCCCAGAAACCACGTGACATGGGTTTTTTCTGGGGTTGGCTGCTCTCCGGCTCAGGGGGCCCTCTCCCTCCCTCCCTCCCTCCCTCCGCTCTGCCTGTGGGTGGTGGTGAAGGCAGCCGCCCAAGCCAGTATCTGGGTGACTTGATAACCACAGAGGGTGAAAGGGAACAATCTGGGGGCGGGGGCGGGGAATGGCTGCTGGGGGTGGGGGCGGGGAATGGCGGGAAGCGTGGGGTGGGGGTGGGGCGGGTCTGCATCAGAGCAGCGCGGCTCCTGCTCGCAGCTGACACCTGGTGCTGGTGGAGACGCTCACAATCTCAAGTGGCTCCATCTTCACCCCAGGGTCCCAGGAAAACCCTGCCCGTCACCAAAGCAGACGGGTCTGCTCCCGGGCCTCACGCCTCTGCCCCCTCCCATCAAGGGAACGTGGGACACAGCGTGCGACACTCCGCAGGTGGCTCAGCTGTGATGGGAGACTCGCAGGCCCCAGACTCCATCCTCGGCCCGGGTGTGACAGTGTGGACGGCGCTGCTGGGGACAGGAAGCCACTGCTGACACGCGGGGAGCGCGCTGGGGGCTCTTGGGGGCGGGACCCTGGCTGGCCTGGAAGATACCCTACGTGCCGCACCCCGGCTCCCACACAAGGCAGGAAGGGGTTCGATAACCTGTAGCGAGGCGCTGCCGTAAACCTCGGACATGAACTGTTCTTTGTTAATCCTCATCTGAGGATATTTTCCCATTGGTTTTTAGGGCCCGTGGAAGAGAGAGGGAAAGACAGAAACATCGACATGAGAGGGACACATCAGTTGGTTGCCTCCTGCATGAGGGCCCGGGGCCGGGGAGAAGCTTGCGGCCAAGGTACGTGCCCTTGACTGGGAATCGAACCTGTGGCCCTTCAGTCTATGGCGGATGCTCTAACCACTGAGCACACTGGGCAGGGCCCGAGGCGACTTCTAGCTTACTTTTTGCACGCTGGCCACGGCAGCAGGCCACGCAGCCACAAGTCCCTACTGTGCGAGCCCGTGTATGAGGGCTGCCTCTGGTGCCTGGGACTCCATGTACAGTCCCCGCTCCAGGCCCCGCCTCTGCCCCCGGGGGCCCCCACTCTCCTGGAACCGCCCAGGTCACTGTGTCCCCCTGCTCAGTCCTCGGACCCTCTCCAGGCCTTTTCATTGACCTCCCACAACACTGGACGTCGACCGACCCCTGGCTGTCTATCCGCTCAGGCTGCAGCAGGAAACAGCGGGCTCTAGCCTCAGATCCTCCGGGGGCTTTCAGAAAGGGGTACAGGCGCTCCCCTCTTGGGAGCAGAGCCCCGCCTCCCCTTCCACACACACCTGCCTTTCTCTCTCCTGAGTGCCACGGGCCTCCTTTGCTCTCTGACTTGTGTCCTGAGCCTACGCAGCCCAGCTGGCTCACTCTACTACCTCTGTAACTTTCTACATAAACGTTCTTTAAAAAAAAAAAAATTATTGATTTCAGAAAGGAACGAAGAGGGAGAGAGAAACATCAATGATGAGAGAGAATCATGGATCGGCTGCCTCCTGCACGCCCCATACTGGGATGGAGCCTGCAACCTGGGCCTGTGCCCTGACCAGGAATCGAATCCTGACCTCCTGGTTCATAGGTTGATGCTCAACCCCTGAGCCACACGGCCGGGCTAAATGTTCTTTTATAATTTGAAAATAAGGGGGTGGGCTGTTTACAAAGTGTGGCACCTGGAGCTGCGACCCCTCGCAGGCCAGAAGGAACAGGGCTGGAGAGAGTGCAGAGGGCGCTGACCCGACACGGTCAGGGGCTCCCAGATCGCCCACTCCCTCCGCCTTCCAGAGGCCCGAGGAGGAGGCTCCCTCAGGTCAGCCTCTGGGGACCCGGGCAGGGAGGGACAGGAGCGGTGTGAGGGACGAAAGGAAGAGAGGACGGGACCCTGCCTGCGGCCCCCCACACGGGTCCCCCCCTCCCCGGTGAGGCCTCTCCTTCCCCCTCCCGCTGCCCGAGGCGTCACCCTTAGGGCCCTGCATGTCCTTTGAGCTCTGCGGCTCCTGCAGGTTCCAGACCCTGGGACCTCTGCCGGGCGCCACTCCCAGGGCTCCCAGGCTCCCTGGGGAACTTCCCACACCTCCAGCCGAGCAGGCACCCAGGAGCTGGCGGCTGTGAATGGCTCTATTGTTACACACACCCACCACCCCACCCCCCCACCGCCAGGCCGACAAGGAAATCAAAGCACCTGGTCAGGGTCCCACAGTGGAGAAAGGCCAAGGCCAGGGCGGGCGGAGCTACCGGTAGCTCTTAACCGACCTGGAAGCACCTAGGAAAAAGCAGCTCCGTGACTCGGCTTTCTGAATCTCGTCCATAGAGATGGCTGCTCATGAGTCGGGACTTGCCCGACCCGCCTCCCTTGAGGAGCGCAGGCGCAGGTCTATTCTGGGTCCCCTCAGTAGC
>NW_005872878.1:36415-39838 GCF_000147115.1 Myotis lucifugus | reverse complement strand
CCTTATCTCTAGATTTTGAGTGTTTCCTCGCTGCCACCTTTCTTCATTCTCTATTCCTCCCGATGCCTTTTCTTCTCCTCATTTTTAAAAAAAATATATTTCATTGATTTTTTTACAGAAAGGGAGAGGGGTAGAGAGTTAGAAACATTGATGAGAGAGAAACATTGATCAGTTGCCTTCTGAACACCCCAACTGGGGATGTGCCGCAACCAAGGTACATGCCCTTGATCAGAATCGAACCTGGGACCCATCAGTCCGCAGGCCGACGCTCTATCCACTGAGCCAAACCGGTGAGGGCTCTTCTCATTCTGTTTGTTCTTTTGCCACAGCCTTCCAGGAGAAGATCTCCTTCAAAATGATCCACACTGCATCCTTCTACAATGATTCCTGGGTGAAAATTCAGAACTCTGCTTGGTTGGATGACTTGCAGACTCATGGCTGGGACACCAACTCTGGCAGAATTATTTTCCTGCGTCCTTGGTCCAAGGGCAATTTGAGGAAGGAAGAGATAAAGGAACTGGAAGAATTCTTCCGTGGGTTCTCTGTTGTAATGCCTCAAGAAATTCACAAATTTGCCAGTCAATGGAAGTTTAAATGTAAGTTCAATTCCCAAAATGAGGAGGTGCAATGTGCTGGGTGAGAGGTGTGTGTCTCAATGAGTTCCTTATTCCAATTTCCCCCACATTCAATCTCTTCAGCATTCTCTGTCTGTACATTTATTGTAACCTATTGTATTTCATTCACCCTGGGTTATTATAATCACAACTCTTTCACACTAAGTGCTTCCTTATTCTCTTGCTCTCACCATTTATGTCACCATCTTTCAACAATTGGCTCACTTCAATTTCCAAAAAAAGTCATTATTTCTTCCATCTTCAACTCCCATCAATTACACTTTTTCTAAATTTCTGATCAAACAAGACTTTGTTCCATGATCTCAAAACCCCCAAACTTCTTTTATTTCCTTTTTTTGTGCTTCCACTCATTTCATCTTTTTATTCCCTCTTTCCTCTAATTTACAATCCATCTTTCCTAGATCCCTTTGAGATTCAGGTAACATTGGGCTGTGAGCTGAACCGTGGGGGAGCCATTGTAGGCTTCCACCAATTCGCTTATCAAGGATCCGATCTCTTGTACTTCCAAAACAATTCATGGCTACCATCTGCAAAGGGTGGAACAAGAGCTCAGGATATGAGCAGACTATTCAATCAGAATCATGCCATGAAGGAAACAGTACAGAGGATGCTCAGTGACACCTGCCCACGTTTCCTCTTGAGTATCCTTGATGCAGGGAAGGCCGATCTCCAGAGACAAGGTCAGTCCCAGATCCTTCATCCAAGAATTTTCTAAAATTACACCCTCCCACCTTCCCTTTAAAATGAGAATAAGGGGTCAAGAGGGAGAATGATCATGCCTGATGAATTCCCAGCATGTAGCAGATGTGTCTGTCTAAGCTGATGTGAAGATATGAACCTCCAAATCTGTGTTAGAGTCCTTATCTGAGTATCTCTCCTGTTCTCTGCAGTGAAACCAGAGGCCTGGCTGTCCACTGGCTCTAATCCTGGTCCTGACCGACAGATGCTGGTTTGCCATGTCTCTGGCTTCCATCCAAAGCCTATTTGGGTAAAGTGGATGCGAGGTGAACAGGTACAACAGGGCACTCAACAAAGTGATATCTTGCCCAATGCTGATGGGACATGGTACCTTCAGGTTTTCTTGGATGTGGAAGCCACTGAGACATCTGGCCTATATTGCCGGGTGAGACATAGCAGCCTAGGAGGCCAGGACATCCTCCTCTACTTGGGTAAGAAAAACTGGGCCCCAAACTGGGAATGGGAGTAGATGGTCCACAGCAGAGCAGGAGACCCAAGTAAAACATTTGGGATTTATGGACTCCAGAACCAAAAGAATGAAACTAATTCAACAAATAGATGAATTGAAATTGAGAGACCTGCAGAAGTAGGAAGATGTGAGGGTTAGATGAAAGATTCAACTCTGAAGAGGGAGGAGAGAGGAAACAAGAACAAAGATTAGTGAGGCAAACACTCAAATAAAAAAGGCAGACCAGGGAAAGGCAGTAAACGGGGTGGGATTGAAATGACACCTTGTGTGCACCCAAACCCACAGAACATCATCAAGGTTCCGTGGGCTGGATCATCTTGGCAGTGATGGTGTCCCTGGTGCTTCTGACAGCTCTTGCATTTTGGCTTAGGAAGCGCTGGTGAGTATTTCGTGCCTATCTTTTTTTTTCATCTTTTAATTCTTTTCTCTTTTTTTCATCTTTATTGTTCAGATTATTACAGTTGTTCCTCTTTTTTCCCCATAGCTCCCCTCCACCTGGTTTTCACCACACCCTCTGCCCTTACACCCCCCCGCACTGTCCTCATCCATAGGTGTATGATTTTTGTCCAGTCTCTTCCCGCATCCCCCACACTCCTTCCCCCTGAGAATTGTCAGTCCACTCCCTTTCTATGCCCCTGATTCTATTATATTCACCAGTTTATTCTGTTCATCATATTTTTTATTCACTTGATTTTTAGATTCACTTATTGATAGATATGTATTTGTTGTTCATAATTTGTATCTTTACCTATTTCTTCTTCGTCCTCTTCTTAAAGAATACCTTTCAGCATTTCATATAATACTGGTTTGGTGGTGATGAACTCCTTTAGATTTTTCTTATCTGTGAAGCTCTTTATCTGACCTTCAATTCTGAATGATAGCTTTGCTGGGTAGAGTAATCTTGGTTGTAGGTTCTTACTATTCATCACTTTGAATATTTCTTGCCACTCCCTCCTGGCCTGCATAGTTTCTGTTGAGAAATCAGCTGACAGTCGTATGGGTACTCCCTTGTAGGTAACTGACTTTTTTTCTCTTGCTACTTTTAAGTATCTCTCTTTGTCTTTTGCTCTTGGCATTTTAATTATGATGTGTCTTGGTGTGGTCCTCCTTGGATTCCTTTGGTTTGGGGTTCTCTGCGCTTCCTGGACTTGTAAGTCTATTTCTTTCACCAGGTAGGAGAAGTTTTCTGTCATTGTTTCTTCAAATAGGTTTTCAATATCTTGCTCTCTGTCTTCTTCTGCCCCCCCCCCCCATAATTCAGATGTTGGTACGCTTGAAGTTGTCCCAGAGGCTCCTTACACTATCTTCATATTTTTGGATTCTTTTTTCTTTTTGCTTTTCTAGTTGGGTGATTTTTTCTTCTTCATATTTCAAATCTTTGACTTGATTCTTGTGATCATCTAGTCTGCTGTTGGTACTCTGTATAATATTCTTTATTTCAGTCACTGTATGCTTAATTTGGAGTTGGGCCTTTTTCATATCCTTGAGGGTCTGACTATATTTCTTGAGGGGCTCACTAAATTTATCAGCATTTTCTAGAAAGTTCTTGAAAAAGCCTTATAAGTTGGTTTTGAACCCTAT
>NW_005872878.1:14056-36279 GCF_000147115.1 Myotis lucifugus | reverse complement strand
GTTAAGCCTTGATTGTTGTAGGTATCACTGGGAGGAATTGACCTCCAGGCCAATTGGCCTTTAGAATCAGCTGTGTCTACAGTGGGAGAACTTCTGTGCTGGAGACACCCTTCTGGGGCAAGACTTGCTTCAGTGGGGCTTTGGTGCTCACTGAATCTGCCCCTTGAGTGTGTCCCTTATGAATCTGAGGAGTTGTAATCTGGATGGTCCCACTCTGACCACTGTGTACACTGGCTCTTGGATCTAAGGAGGTGCTAAATTATCCTCTGCCTGAGGCTACCCAGCAGGAGCTTCAGAGAGATCTGAAGATACCTCTTCTTTGTTTGGGATTTGGAGGTGCCCAGATGAGGCCCATCTCTGAAGCAATGCAAGCTGCTGTGGGGCCTTGGGCCTTCTTTTGGAAGTTCTGGGTCTCTCTGACCTAGCTCCAGTTTGTTAGGTAATTTTCACATTGCAAAGGGCCAGGCCTTTCATATGCAAAAGCCTCTGCCAACAGCTTGGGTGGGGCAGGGTCTCAGGGAATCAACAGGGCAGAGCAAACAGCTATGGCAGATCCTCAGTCCTACCCTAAGAGGCCCCGGGTCTCAGTGTCCTATGGTAATCGCTGCAAGCACCTCTGAGAGAAAGCTGCCTCGAGTTCCACCTGATGGCAGACAGTCCAGTTTCTCCCCATATGAGTCTGGGTCCCCAGAGACTTGCCCTGGAACTGGAGTTCAGAGCAGTCGGGAGCTTGTGACTCCCTCCCGATTGAAAAAGACGACCATGTTCTCAGTTGCCAGCCATTTCCACGTGCGCCTCCGGTTCCTCTGTACTTTACTTCTGCACCTCCTCTGAGTCTCAGTGTGCTTTTCTCTTTCCTTCTAGTTGTAGAATATCCACTCAGCCAGCCTTCCTGTGGTTCTGGATGATGTTCGTTTTATCTTTTAGTTGTATTTTTGAAGTGGTTGTGCGAGGCAGAAATTTAAGGTGTTTACCTACGCTGCCATCTTGGTTTCTCCTTGTACCCAACTTTCCTGTTCTTTCATCCTCTCCCTACTTGTCTTCCCACCTTTCTTCTCTCTCTCCTTAGTTCTTCTTTCCTCAGTCCCTTTCCTTTAATCTTTAATTCTCACCTCCATCTCACCTTCATCTCTGTTCTAATTAGGTCACATTATGAACCACTGGCCCGGCTTCTTCCTTTGGAATGAGATTACAGCAGCCCTGGGATTCCAGACTTATTTAAACGCAGCATGGCGATAATGTCCGTTCAGCTCTGCATGTACAACTTTGGTTGCTTATATGTTATTTGTGTGTTTAATGGTTAGTTATTAATATGAGCTAAAGGTAATTTTGCAGGACTTGCTTCTGACCTGGTTCAGAGATAAAAAGTCCTTTTTTAACTCTTAGTGAAATGAGAACCTATCAATTTTACATATTGAAAAACTGATGAATCTCCGGCCATTTCAGATGTCACCTCTTTATGGGGCATTTCCTGATTCACAAGTGGAAGCAGCGTCTCAACTCCCACCACGCTTTTCAATGGACTTTGCTGAATCTACTTCTCACTTTTTATCCTTTGTAGCAGTCAGATAGGCTCCCTTTAACCTTCTGATTCTTAAGTCTACGAGCAAAGTCTATGTCTTTTTAAAATTTGTATCATTTACAACGTGCACAACTATATGTAATATACTTTTAATAAAAGCCTGTGTTAAGTGTGCTTAGCATTTACCACTAAGATCAGGTATCTGAAGTTCTAGAGCAAGGAAGGAGAAAACAACAAAGTAACACGTGACCATATTATATATCCTGCTACTTAACACAAACACATTTTTCTATCAATTTGGGGGAAAATATGCTATTTGTAAGTTAATTCACGCTCTAAGTGTAAGAAAAGAAAACTTGAGGCAATATTCAATAAAGTACAGAGGAAAATTCAGCACTTTCACTGATTTGGCTCACTCCACTGGCCCAACCATCAAGGAATGAATCTTAAAGTTTAGAATAGTACAGTAAATGCAGTAGTGGCAATTTTCCTGTTATTTCCTTTAACCATAGAAAAACTTGACAACCCAGTCCTAATCTCGGACATACCCAAGGCTACAAATTCTGCCATTTTTGAATTCATTTGAGTAAAAGCCAACCATTGAAAAGAAAAAGCCTGTCTTGTTGCCAGTTATCCCACAGATAGCAACAGCACCTTCTGAAAGGCGGATTTGGCTTGTCATACGTGTAAGAAACATTTTAAACAACATAAAAAACCTAGAGTAAAAATAATTTTGGCATCCATGCTCACAATATTAGCCAAAAGGAAAAACAGATATTTTAAAAAACATAACTACTCACAAAAATCACACAAGCAACAGACTCAGTCATGATCAAAACCAGTAAATTTACATGTCTTTACCACAAATTCTTTAAGGGTAAAATAATAACTTAAGACTTATAAAGTAAATAACCACAGAATAGCTCCTTTTGCCAAAATAAACATGCCACCTATTTCTTTACTGCAATGGAAATACACTTATTTAAAATTTAAAAAAATTAAGTTATATTGCCATGGAAGTTATTCTAATTTACTTACTTCCTGTACAGTTTTCTAAAGAACAACAATTATAGAATGTTATTTTAGAAAACAGTATTGAGACCCATTAAAAAAATCAACCCCTTGAGAACTAAGGATTAAATAAAGTGGAATGGACCTAAGATTCTTATATTTTCTAGACTGCGATAAAGCTCCTATGTTTAAAATTAGCCCTTTGGCGCTGGCAGTTAAAGTTGTTTGGAATTTGTACCTTCATTTTTCTTCCTCAAATCTCAGGCTCTATCTCTCCCAAATCCAGGGGGGTATGCTTGGTAGCCATACAATTCATTTACATACAAATTCACATTCTCCTTACAACCAGACATTACAAGTTCCATTTAAAAGACTATGTAAATAATAAAGTTATCCCATTCCTATTTAAATAACTTTAGATTAAGGTATACGAAACTCTACAGGAAAATGTGAATTAGACCAACATGCACAACAGAGTAAAAGGAAAAACTATCAAGTGGTATTCTAACTGTAAAATACCCTTGTAACTTGTAGGGACGGAGACACAAGAAAGTTAAGTGTGAGGCAAAGAAAAGAACACGGATTTAACAGAACACAAGTCATCCAAACACAGGCATGTGTGTGTTTTAACCTTGTCTTGAACTTCTTCTTCCTGCCTTTTACACTAACTCACCTGACCCTCAGTTTTACCTTTCCTGTACTGCTGATAGAGCAGTTCTCTGTGGTGCAATGGTAAAATCAAAGGCAAAGAATCATAATTCTCAGTAAACCAACCAGAACATTTAGAACCCGAATAACTGGGCTGTTACTGATTTAGAAGCCACATGTGCTAATTCCAGGTAAATTAGTTTTGAACAAAAAAGGTACCAAAATTCAATGGACTCACCAACTAACCTGACAGACTTATGTTTGAATTTATCTAACTTCCCTAAATACATCTCCATTTTAACTTTAACAGGGCATGCTTTTCATTACTTAGATATTTTAAAGTTGCATGAGTATAAGAAGTCCTTTCAGAAGATGTATTGCTACCACAAGGTTTTCCTTGACGGGATATGTCTGGATAAACTGACATAGTAACCCTCTAAACTGTATACCTTTACATGTATTTAAATTTTTTTCCCTTTAATATGTACAAGAACATTACAGCATTGCATCATAAGGTAGTATATGAAGACCTCAGAAGGATGCTTGCTGCCAACACAGTTTGCTGGAACTCACTTTTTAAAAGAGCTGCTCCTTAACTTTACTACCACATTCCCAGACATGAAATACTGCTGACACATGAGCCTTTATCCAAAAAGGATGGATTTTTCAAAGGTTCCTGTTGCTTATGCCCCAAAGCTCTCCTCTGCTTGTACTCCCCACTGTGTGGAATGTTGGACGGACAACTAGCAAACCTGTAGGTAACACCTCAGTGCCAACTACATAAAGAAAATGTCAGTTGCAAGATTCTGTGACTACGGATTGCTATTCAATGGATTACACTCCTGGCAAAGTACCAACCCGGACCAAGTCCACAAGACAACATCACAAAAGCATAGGAGGAAATCCATGCACTGTCATTTAGGATCTCTGGGACTATGATACAGTGATGATGAAAGGTAGGATGATACCTGTGGTAAAGGAGGATCATGTGACCATCAGGCTGTGGCCAGAGCCCTTGAGGGTCAGATCTGGCATGGGAAGGAGTGGCTTGAGGATGCTGACAAGGAAGAAAGCAGAGCCGCTTTTAGGAATGAAATTCACCTTGTTTTTGTCAGGACAGTAAAAGGCTGGGATTTCCTGAAGTGTTTTGGCCTAGATATGGAACAGACAACCTAATGCATTTAAGTCACAGAACAGTGGAAATACATTCCTTTATTATTATTTTTTAAAAACAGATAACAGACACATACAAGGAATACAAAATTCAAGGTACGTAAAAAGCTTCAAATGCTATGGAGCAAAGCGGGATCAGACACATGATTCAAAATCTGTATTTCAGAATGCCGGAGGACACCATTCACCTGGCTGCTATCAGTTCCCTGGCGAGCCCAGGGCACCATAAGCTTTCCCAGGCTGCCAAAAGGGTCCATAGCACAAAACAGGTAAAGAGCTCCTGCAATAGGGGCTGAGAGATGTGATAAAACGGCTTGTCAAAGGCTTACAAGGTGCACAGGGAGTGACAACCAGTGCACAAAGGAGGAGGGAGAGTTTGGGGAGAAGCAGCCTTCCAAAGGAAGTCACACCGAGCTGGGTGGTAAAGAATGAAGAAACAGGCCTTGGGAGTGGGTGCAAAAAGAAAAGAGTGTCAAGTAGCAATGCTTTGGGTGGCAGATTTTATCGATGAACAGTGAATACTGCCCATGATCAGCTCTGACAAATGTAATAATTTACGAATAAAGACATTTCATGAGGGAGTGGGCTCATGAAGACAGTCCCCGCTCCAGCTTCCACCTCGCTGGTCCTCTCCTGGCCTAAGCCTCCCCCTGAGGGCTCTGGTAGCAGAGGCCTTGGGCAGCAGACATTGGTTCCACCACTGTGTGTCTTCAGCCCTCTGAGCCTCAGTTGTCTCAGCTATGAGATGGGTTGAACACCCGCTACCTCCCAGCCTGTCTTTGGGACTTAATGAGATAAATCCCAGTCCTGGCACACAGTAAGAGTTCAATAGAAGGCAAGGCCCTCTCTCCGTGTGGGATCTATGGAGATACTAGCCCACACCTCGCCTGGAAGGGTCTAGATCTGCTCTGTCCACGAGAAAAGTCATGAACCCCATGGGACTACTGAACACTGGAAATGTGGCCAGTCAGAATTGAGATGTTTCATCAGAGTGAAATATACAGCGGATTCTGGCAACCTGGTACCTAAAAGGAATGCAAAATACCTCATGAATAACGTGTTATATTGACTACATGTTGTAATGACATATGTCTGGTACATGGGGTTACATGAAACATATTATTACCTTTAAAAATTACATCATTTAAGTTGTTTCTTGAATAAAACAGGACCTTAACTCATTGAGTACTTTTAGGCCCACAAATGTATTTGGAAATGTTACTGTTAAGAGGACACACTCCTCTATTTTTACTATCTGAGGGTATGTTTTTCTTTTTCTTATTTTAATCCTCATTTGAGGATATATTTCCATTGACTTTTAGAGAGAGAGTGGAAGAGAGAGGAAAAGACAGGGAGAAACCTCAATATGAGAGAAAACACCGACTGGTTACCTCCTGCATGCACGAGCCCTGACCATGACCAGGGCAGGGGCGGAGCCTGCAACCAAGGTACGTGCCCTTAACTGGAATCAAACCCAGGACCCTTTAGTCCACAGGCCAATGCTCTATCTACTGAACCAAACTGGGTAAGGCTAGTTTTCTTTTTTAAATCTATATTTTTTTACTTTAGAGAGGAAGGAAGATAGAGAGGGAGGGAGTGAGGGGGAGAGAAAGAGAGAGAGAGAGAGAAGAAGAAGAAGAAGAAGAAGAAGAAGAAGAAGAAGAAGAAGAAGAAGAAGAAGAAGAAGAAGAAGAAGAAGAAAGAGAAAGAGAGAGAGAAACATCGATGTGATAAAAGAACACTGATTAGTTGCCTTGCATCCTGATCAGGGCCTGAACTGCAACCTGCATGAGCCCTGACCAGAACTGAACCACCACCTTTTTGGTGTATGGGACGATACTCCAACCACTGAGAAAAACTGGCCAGGGCCACAGTTATTACTTTTGAAGAGAAATAACTGATGATATAATTATGGATAGGACTTCGTGTCTTGACAAATACTCCAAATAAAATATGAGACAAGAATTACAAAGGCCCTGGCCAGATGGCTCAGCTGCTTGGAGCGTTGTCCCATACACCGAAAGTTTTCCTGTTCCATCACAGACAGGGCACATACTGAGGCTGCGGGTTCAAACCCAGTCAGGGCCAATGCAGGAGGCAGCAATCAATGTCTCTCTCTCTAGAATCAATATAAATATATCCTCAGGTGAGGATTTTAAAAAAGGAATTGCAAAAATACATTCACATCAAATTATTTATCTGGACTGATATTATAAAAAGTATGGCAAGTGCTGGAGAGGATGTGGGGGAAAGGGAACCCTAGTGCACTGCTGCTGAGAAAGACAAGTATCACATGATCTCACTCATGTGTGGAATCTAATGAACAAAATAAATTGATGAACAAAATAGACCCAGAGATACAGACGCATAGAATAGACTGCAGAATTCAGAGGAAAAGATCAACCAAAGAACTTGTATGCATATATGCATAACCTGTGGACACAGACAATAGGGTGATGCAGGCCTGGAGTGGGGTGGTTGAGGGGGGGTGCGGGGATGGTCTAGAAGGGGTCACTGTGGGGAAATGTGGGATATATGTAATACTTTCAATAATAAATATTTAATTGATTTTAAAAAGTGCTTAAAAACAGTTTTAAATGAGGTAAGGAGATAACATCTGATTAGGTTGGTATTAATAAAATATGTAATATAATTGTTAAATATTATATATAAAATATAGTGTAGAAACATAAATAATAATAAATATTAAAATAATTTGTTATTAAAACTCTCCCACAAAGAAAACCTATGGTTCAGAAAGATTGTTGAATCCAAACATTTAAAGAAGAAGGAATACCAGCCGTATATTAAAACCTTTTAGAAAATGAAGAAGGCATTCCTAATTTACTTTATGAGGTCAGCATATTTCTTTCATTAAAAACTTACAAGATAATTGCAAGAAAATCAAACTATACACCAATATTTCTTATAAATGTAGATTCAAAATTCCTAACAATATGTAATAGATTCTAGCACTATATGAAGAGGTTAATATATAATGACTATTTGGGTTTTTCCCAGACAAGGAAGATTTTTTTAAATTTAAAAATCAATCATTATAATTCTCCATGGTGACAGAACAGAGGGGAGTAATGATGTTTTATCTCAATGGGTGGAAATAAAACATTTGAAACATTGAGCATCTTCTCATGTCAAAAACTTCCAGTGAACCAGGAATGAAAGGGCATCTTCTCAATTTCATAATGAGGGGAAAAACCAAAACATCTAACATCCCCCTAAATGGTGACACTTTTGGCGTCTCTCCTAAGGCCATTTGTAATCATCAATGTAGTGAATGTCCCAACTTATTAAGAATTAATATGACAAAATAAGACATCAAAGCCATTCTATCTAATAAAAGGCAAATAGGGTAATTAACCATACCTCCGATATGCTTCCCATTGGCTAATCAGGGCAATATGCAAATTAACTGCCAACTAAGATGGCGGCTGGCAGCCACGCAGCTGAAGCGAACAGGAGGTTTGCTTGCTCCAGTGATAGAGGAAGCCAAGGTTCCCCGCCTGCCGCGCCCCAGCTCTGAGCCTGAAAGCAACCGTTCTGAAAGCAACAGTGTTTCAATTATAGAAGCCAAACAAACCCCAGATACCTGCTTTCAGCAGCCGAGGCCTCAAGCTGGAGCCAGGCCTCTGAGCTGGAGCTGGAGCTGGCTCTCAGCTCCAGTGACAACCATAGAAGGTAAATAAATCCCAGAATAAAAAAAGAAAGAAAAAAAGGAGAGGTTTGGAGCTTCAGTCGCCCACCAGCCTGAAAAAGGCCCTCAGCCCCTCACCCAGACTGGCCAGGCACCCCAGTGGGGACCTCCACCCTGAAGGTGGTGTGACCAGCTGCAAACAGCCATCAGCCCCTCATTCAGGCTGGCCAGGCACCCAAGCGGGACCCCCACCCTGATCCGGGACACTCTTCAGGGCAAACCAGCTGGCCCCCACCCATACACCAGGCCTCTATCCTATATAGTAAAAGGGTAATATGCAAACTGACCCTAACAGCAGAAAGACTGGGAATGACTGATCACTATGACACACACTGACCACCAGAGGGTAGACGCTCAATGCAGGAGCTGCCCTCTGGTGGTCAGTGGGCTCTCACATGGGGAGCTCTGCCCAGCCACAAGCCATGGAAGTAGTGCAAATATATAGTAGATAAAACAGATTTTTTAAAAATATGTTTTCATTGATTTTTTTAAGAGAGAGAGAGAGGAAGGGAGAGGGATAGGGAGAGTGAGATAGAAACATCAATGAGAGAGACTCAATCAACTGCCTCCTGTATGTCCTCCTAATGGGGACTGAGGCAGCAACCTGGATATGTGCCCCGACTAGGAATTGAACCTGGTACCTCTTGGTTCATGGCTCAGAGGTCAACCACTGAGCCAAACTGGCTGGAAAGATAAAACATTTGAGACTCATTCCATCCCTGTACTTTCCCTCACATGAGAATTATCACAGTCTTCTCAAGTTATGTTTTGTGCCATCATTTCAGAAATAAAATTCATAACTGTGATTTACATATTACTCACAGGAATTTAAGGGTCACATGATGAAACAATGATTTAGGTTTGAAAGTGAGTGAGGAAGGAAAGACTGAGGTAGTAGTTAATGGACAGGAACTATGATAAAATGGAGAGGAGGCTGGGAGCTGTGCTGGGGCTAAATGGAGAATAACTGCTAAGACATGCAGAAGTGAGAAACAAGGAAGGACCAAGATATGGAAACATTTCAAGTGCCCATCAATAGAGGATGGGTAAGAAAGTGGTAGCACAGATATACAATGGAATATTACTTGGCCATTAAAAAAGAATGAAATCTTACCATTTGTGACAGCATGGTTAGGTCTAGAAGGTATTATGCTAAGTGAAATAAGTCAATCAGAGAAAAACAAATACCAAATGACTTCATTTATACATGGAATCTAAAGAAAAAAATCGAAACAAACTCATAGATACAGGAAACAGACAGCCAGTTACCAAAGGGGAGGAGGATTGGAGGAATGAGTGAAAAAAAATAAAGAGATTAAGAAGTAAAATTGAGCCCAGCTGGCGTGGCACAGTGATTGAGCAACCAATGAGCCAGAAGGTCTTGGTTCAATTCTGGTTAGGGCACATGCCCGGGTTGTGGGCTCCCTCCCCATTGTGGGGTGTGCAGGAGGCAGCTGATCAATGATTCTCTTTCATCGTTGATGTTTCCATATTTCTCTCTCCCTCTCCCTACGCATCTGAAATCAATAAAAATATATTTTTAAAAAGAAGGAAAATTGATAGTTACAAAATATTCACAGGGATGTAAAGTACAACACAGGGAATATAGTTAATAATACTCTAGTAACTATATAAGGAGCCAGGTTGGTACTGAAAATATTGGAGGGAACACTTTGTAAAGAAATAATTGTCTCATCACTATGCTGTATACCTGAAATTAATACTACTAAATAGAAACACTTTACAGTGGGGCCTTGACTTACGAGTGTCCCGACTAACGAGTTTTTTGAGTTACCAGCTGTCTCTCAGCCAATTTTTTTATTTGACTTGACAGAGTAATTTGAGTTAATGAGCTCCTTAACGAGCTCGGTCTCGGAAGGAATTAAACTCATAAGTCAAGGCCCCACTGTACAAGGATATAATTGTCTTAAAACTATGTTCTACACCTAAAACTAATACTAAATAATATTTAACATAAACTAATTGATAAGTAAAGTTTGAAAAAATGAGGGAAAAGCAAAATGGAGAGGAAGAGCACATGAATGTCGAGAAAAGGAAGCCCAGTAAGACACACAGAATGCTAGAGGGAAAGGTGACTAGATTAGAAAACATTTACTTCTTTCAACCCAGTTATTTTACAGATAAGAAAACTGAAGCCAAAGAAGATGGCAGTTGGCAGGACAGAGGTGAGGGATAGGAAGTGAGTGAGTGAGGGGATGAAAAGAGTGTGTGTGGATGTGTGTGGTGTGTGTGTGAGTGAGTGAGGGACAGTTAAATCCAACAACAAAGTAAGAATCTTAAAGGCTGCCAGAGAGAGACAGAAAGTTACCTACAGGGGATCTCCTATTAGAATATCAGCTGACTTCTCACCAGAAACACACCAGGCAAGAAGGGAATGGAATGAAATATACAAAGTGATGTAAAGCAAGGGAATGAATCCAAGAATACTATACCCAGAAACACTATCATTCAAAATTGAAGGTGGAATCAGGAGCTTCACAGACAAAAAAGCGCTAAGAGAGTTTATTATCACAAAGCCGGCAATGCATGAAATGCTAAAGCGACTGCTGTAAAAAGAAGAAACAGAAAGACAAAAAGAAACACAAACATTAAGAATAAAAATGACCACAAACAAGTACTTTTCAATAATAACATTAAATGTAAATGGACTCAATGCTCCAATCAAAAGACACAGGGTAGCTGAATGGATAAAAAACATGACCCATATATTTGCTGTCTGCAAAAGACCCACCTCAGAACAAAGGATTCACACAGACTGAGAGTGAAGAGATGGCAAAAAATTATTCAGGCAAATGGAAATGAGGAAAAAGCTGGGGTTGCAATACTTATATCTGACAAAATAGACCTCAAAGTAAAGGCCATAACAAGAGATAAGGAAGGCAACTACATAATATTAAAGGGAGCAGTTCAACAAGAAGATATAACTCTGGTAAACATATATGCACCCAATACAGGAGCACCCAAATACATAAAACAACTTCTGGAAGATATCAAGGGAGAGATCAATAGCAATACAGTCATAATAGGGAACTTTAATACCCCACTGACACTACCTGATAAATCCTCTAAACAAAAAATCAGCAAAGACACAGCAATCCTAAATGACTCACTAGATCAGATGGACTTAATTGACATCTTCAGAATATTTCACCCCAAAGCTACAGAATATACATTCTTCTCCAGTGCATATGGGTCATTTTCAAGGATAGACCATATATTAGGAAACAGGCAAAGTCTCTTCAAATACAAGAGAATAAAAATCATAACAAGCATCTTCTCAGATCACAATGGCATAGAACTAGAAATCAACTACAATGAAAACATTGAAAAAAATCAAACATTTGGAGGCTAAATAGCATGCTATTAAACAATGACTGAGTTACCAGAAAGATCAAAGAAGAAATAAAAAGCATCCTGGAAACAAATGACAATGAAAATACAACAATCCAAAATTGGTACACAATGAAAGAAGTCCTGAGAGGGAAGTTCATAGCTCTAAAGGCCTACCTCAAAAAAAAAACAAGAAAAACTGGTAATAAATGATCTAACCCTACAACTCAAAGAGTGAGAAAGAGAGCAACAAGAAAAGCCCACAGTATCCAGAAGGAAGGAAATAATAATGATCAGAGCAGAAATAAACAACATAACGACCAAAAAAACATACAAAAGATCAATGAAACCAAGAGCTGTTTCTTTGAAAGGATTAACAAGATTGATGAACCTCTGGCCAAGCTCACCAAGAAACAAAGAGAGAGGACCCAAATAAACAAAATCAGAAATGAAAGAGGTGAAGTAACAACAGACCCTACTGATATACAAAGGATTGTCAAAAATACTACGAACTACTCTACTCCAACAAACTGGACAACCTCGATGAAATGGACACATTCCTAGAAAAATACAAACTTCCAAAACTCAATCAGGAAGAATAAAAAAACCTAAATAGGCCAATAACTACTGATGAAATTGAAACAGTAATCAAAAAGCTTCCAGCAAACAAAAGCCCTTGACCAGATGGCTTCACAGGGGAGATTTACCGAACATTCAAAGAAGAACTAAAGCCAATCCTTCTCAAACTATTCCAAAAAATTCAAGAGGAAGGCACACTTCCAAGCTCCTTTTGTGAAGCCAGCATTACCCTAATCCCAAAACCAGATAAAGACAACACAAAGAAAGAGAATTACAGGCCAATATCCCTGATGAACATAGATGCTAAAATCCTCAACAAAATTCTAGCAAACCGGATCCAGCATTATATTAGAAAGATCATACACCATGACCAAGTGGGATTTATTCCAGGAATGCAAGGACGGTACAATAGCTGCAAATCAATAAACATGATACATCACATAAACAGGTTGAGAGACAAAAATCACATAATCATATCGATTGATGCAGAAAAGGCATTTTCTTGATAAAAACTCTCAGCAAAATGAGAATAGAGGGATCATACCTCAACATAATAAAAGCCTTATATGACAAACCTACAGCCAACATCATACTTAATTGGCAAAAACTAAAACCATTTCCCTTAAGAACATGAACAAGACAGGATGCCCACTTTCACCACTCTTGTTTGACATAGTACTGAAGTGCTAGACAAAGTGATCAGACAAGAAGAAGAAATAAAAGGCATCCAAATTGGAAAAGAAGTAAAATTGTCATTATTTGCTGATGACATGATACTGTACTTAGAAAACCCTAAAGATTCCATCAAAAAATTATTAGACCTAATAAATGAATTTGGCAATGTAGCAGGATACAAAATTAATGCCAAGAAATCTATGACATTTTTATACAGCAATAGTGAACTTACAGAAAGAGAAATTAAAAAAACAATCACATTTACCATTGCACCAAAAAAATTAAGATACCTAGGGATAAACTTAACTAAGGAGGTAAAAGACCTCTACCCAGAAAACTACAGGACATTGAAAAAAGAGATAGAGGAAGATATAAATAGATGAAAGAACATAAAGTGTTCATGGATTGGCAGAATCAACATCATAAAAATGTCCATACTACCCAAAGCAATCTATAGATTCAATGCACTCCCCATTAAAATACCAACAGCATATCTCATAGATCTAGAAAGAACTCTCCAAAAATTCACCTGGAATAAAAACACACACACACACACACACAAAAAAAAACCTGAATAGCTGCTGCGATCCTGAGAAAGAAGAACAAAGTAGGTGGGATCTCAATACCAGATATCAAGCTGTATTACAAAGCCACTGTTCTCAAAACTGCCTGGTACTGGCACAAGAACAGACATATAGACCAATGGAATAGAATAGAGAACCCCAAAATTGACCCAAACCATTATACTCAATTAATATTTGACAAAGGAGGCAAGAACATACAATGGAGTCAAGACAGTCTGTTCAATAAATGGTGCTGGGAAATTTGGTCAGACACATGCAAAAAAATGAAACTAGACCACAAACTTACACCATACACAAAAATAAACTCAAAATGGATAAAGGACTTAAACATAAGATGGGAAACCATAAAAATATTAGAGGAATCGACAGTAGCAAAATCTCAGATATATGCCGAAGGAATTTCTTCACTGACACAGCTCATAGGGCAATGGAAACTAAAGGGAAAATAAACAAATGGGACTATATCAAAATAAAAAGCTTCTGCACAGCAAAAGAAACCATCAACAAAACAACAAGAAAACCCACTGCATGGGAGAACATATTTGCCAATGATATCTCTGATAAAGGTTTAATCTCCAGCATTTACAGGGAACTCAAACAACTTAACAAAAGGAAGGTAAACAACCCAATCAAAAAAATGGGCAAAGGAACTAAATAGACACTTTTTAAAGAGGACATTCATAAGGCTGAGAGACATATAAAAACATGCTCAAAGTCACTAATCATTCGAGAGATGCAAATCAAAACGACAATGAGGTACCATCTCACACCTGTCAGAATGGCTATCATCAACAAATCTACAAATGATAACTGCTGGCAAGGATACAGAGTGAAAGGAACCCTCGTTCACTGCTGGTGGGAATGCAAAATGGTGCAGCCACTATGGAGAACAGTATGGAGTTTCCTCAAAAAACTAAAAATGGAACTTCCATTTGACCCAGTGATCCCACTTCTATATCCCAAGAAACCAGAAACACCAATCAGAAAGGATATATGCATCCCTATGTTCATAACAGCACAATTTACAATAGCTAAGCTTTGGAATCAGCCTAAGTGCCCATCAGCAGATGAATGGATTAGAAAACTTTGGCACTAGGCCCTGAATCAAGACCACTGGTTTTTTTGTAGCTGTTGGTTTCAAACAGGAGCCAAGAGCAATGTCTTCCTGTGGTTTGTTGGCCATTCAGGACCCAGTGGGAATGGCCAATTCAATTGGAAGAAACATAGTAAAAAAAAAAAAAAAAAAAAAACAAACTTTGGCACATCTACACAATGGAATACTATGCTGCTGTAAAAAGGAAGGAAATCCTACCATTTGCAACAGCATGGATGGAGCTGGAGAACATTATGCTAAGCGAAATATGTCAGTCAGAGAAAGATAAATATCACATGCTCTCATTCATTTGTGGATTATAATGAACAACATAAACCATGAACTAAAACAGATGTAGAGACAGAGAAGCATGGATCAGATGCTCAAAACTCAGAGGGAAGGTAGGGGAGGGTGGGAGTGAGGGGGAGAGATCAACCAGAGGACTTGTATGCATGCATATAAGCATAAGCGATGGATGTGGACAACAGGCGGTGAGGGTGAGGGCAGGATTGGGGGGATGAGAGGACATTAGGGGGATAAGGACACATTTGTAATATCTTAATCAATAAAGGGAAAATAAATTTTTTAAAAAAGAAAAGAAAACTGAGGCCAGAATGCTGATGTGTTTTTTCCAATTCACTGCATCCAGCAGGTGTCTCATCCAGGAATGTATCTTGACTCTCAGTCCTAAGATCCTGTTAGGTCAAGAGACTTGCTTTGAAGGGCAAGAAGAACTCGCACCAGATACACAGAGATTCTGAATGCCAGAAAGAGGATAGAGAAGCTTGAAGCCAAGTGGGAGGGAAAAGAAGAAGCTCAGTAAAAGGCACATGAGTGTAAGAGGCAGTGGGTTTCTCTAGCAGGGAAGTTGAGGTTACTGCTCCTGGGGAGTGAAAGTTCAGATGAGTCTGTGACACTGTGTGGGAGGGGAGCTCTGGTCAGGGTTCTGAGGAGAGCTTTAGAGGACACAGAAATCCCAGAGCTCTGATGGTGTTTGAGGAGCACCATGTAACAGCTGTTAGAACATGAGCATGCTTGTAGCCTAAGCACCAGTGGATCAAGAGGAGGGATTTCCAGGGAGGTCTGAAGACACAGGGGAAAACAGGGGCGTCCTGCCCTGGCCAGTGTGGCTCAGTTCATGGAGGGTAGTCCTGGGCACCAAAAGGGGGGCAGGACAGTTAACAAGATTATGTGCTCCCCTGAGGTAGTTACACCTGAGAGGGGTCTGGAAAAGATTACTTTTGACATTTCAAAGGTGTGTTCACCTAGATGCACAAGAACAATGGGCAGTGCTTGCTTAAGGCAAAGATACACCTTTTATAGACCTGGAGCATGACTACCCATTGTGACCTGCCTAGTTAGCAAGTTATGACAGGTCACCCTGTGAGGCTACTTTCTGTCACTGAACTTGTCAGATTTACCACATGGCACTTTTTAAATTGAGGTGTAAGAGGCAATTCTGAGGTAAAGATGAGGTAGGAATGGTTGCGGCTTCAAAAGGTTGATATAGAGAGATGTTCAGTAACCACTAGTCTGTCCTGCCATGTAGATTGGTTTAAAAATGTATCTGCTAAAAGCTTATTATGGGCAAGTCCCCTCATTTAAATTCTTTAAGGGAGAAGTAAAAGATTCTGATAAACCTGCAGGGTCTTAATAGTCTTTAGCTCAAGATAATTCAAATGCTAAGGCTCAAAATAAGACAAATGCTAAAGTCGCACATTTTGGGGAGGCCTGTTCTGAACCCCTACAATAGCTATTCAGTAATTTGTCCTATCAGCTTGTTAGCACTAATAGAAATCTTTTTTTTTAATCATGCAATTATCCCCTTCTTTTCTCCTAAAATTCCCTTCCTCTCACCCTGTAATCAGGACACTATGTGGATTTCTGCTTGAATCTGTGCTTCCCCAAATTGCAATATTTTGATCCCAAATAAACCTTATTGGCTCGCAGTTTGGCTTTTCAATTTTAGGTTAAGATAATCTTAAGCTTTTTCCAAAATATTTTAAGAATTAGCCTTGGATAATTTCTATTTACTTGTACATAAATAAATTAATAACAAAATAATAGCCAGAGCACATTTATGTATAAGGAAAACAACATTTTAAGAGCCTTTTAAACATTATAAGAATGAGGGTCAGCATGGCCAACAAAGACCAACTTATGATAAAACAAGCATGGGCCTAGCCGGTTTGGCTCAGTGGATAGAGCGTTGGCCTGCGGACTGAAGGGTCCCAGGTTCGATTCCAGTCAAGGGCATGTACCTTGGTTGGGGGCACATCCCCAGTAGGAGGTGTACAGGAGGCAGCTGATCGATGTTTCTGGCTCTCTAACTCTTTCCCTTCCTCTCTGTAAAAAACCCATAAAATATATTTAAAAGAAAAAAACAAGCATAAAACATCCAAGCAGGGCCAAAAAGAAGGAAATCTTGGATAAAGAACTCCAGAATATCCTATTAATTTAACTTCTAACAAATTATCACTGTTTTTTAAAAAGTATAATAGGAGATTTACAGCATAACCTTTGTGTAAACTTCATGCTTATTAGCATATATTTTAATCCTAAATAAAACTATAAGATTCTCATTTCATCAAGTAGAAATAAAATAATGATTTCTGATCCTTTAAACAATTATGAAAAATATCTAATTAAAAAATAATTGGATGCCTGAACCAAATTATTCAATCACACAAACTTATTCATTGAGCACCTTGCCAGGCATTCCATTGAACTGGGGACCCAGTACAACAGAGGTATACAGACCTAACACACTGAGGCCAAGATTCTGAGTGGGCAACATCAGTTAAGGGTTGGGACTTTGTTTCAAGAAGACTTGTTTTTGTCCAGTTTATACATTATAATAAAACCCCGCACACCAAGGAGTATAGTCCTTATTTTGTGTGTTTTTTTCTTAAGTAGAATAAAAGCTCCTTGAATAAAGTGCCTGTAGACCAATAGATACTCATGAGTGTTGCAAGGTCCTTGTATCTAGGCAGGTGCTGAGTGACTTTTGGGTAAGTATTCATTTGGGTATATATCAATGCAAGTCAGAAGAGATTTTTCTTTATGTTTCCAGGTTCCTGTGGTCTCTGTGATGGCTACTGGTTCTTACCTAAGGATAATGGAGTAGTAGTTTATACTGTTACACAGGGCAATCATAGGAGATTCTGAAAATCAAATTAAAAAACCAATGAGATGTCAGAGGTATGAATGCGATGAGGTGGGTCTCAGACAGAAGAGTGTGTTTGAAGAAAATTTAAATTTGGCAAGAGAAGGACAGAGTGACAGGAAAGAGCAGGGACAACAGAACATCAGGTAGGAATTGGAAAGCCATTTGATTTTACGCTTTCATTGTCTGAATGAGAAGAAAATGTTCCCAGAAGTAAACTGACTTTTCAATAGCGCATAAGACATAGTCCAGAGAAGCTGAATTATAGGAAGATGAACAGAATGAAGGCTGGTAGCAAGGGGAGAAGTTGAAAGTCAGAAGTGGAGGGGAGATGAAAGGCTGAATCAGTGCCTAGAGTTTAGGGAAGTAGCCCTCTTTCTTTTTTTTCTTTTCTTTTTTTTTTTTTTGGTGGTGGTTTGTTGGTAGAAGAAGGAAGTCAGAATAGAGGTATTGTGGAGCAGTTTTATTTAAAACAGAAGCTAAAGACAGACTTTCCAGAGAAAGAAATAACATCTGTAAATGAAATGCTGTTTCTGCAAATTCCATTGCTAGCAGTTCTCCTCGCAGCTGGTGACAATGAAGATGGTAAGAACTCTGGCAAATGCCCCTGTTGGGTGCAAAAGTGTGTGTGTGTGTGTGTGTGTGTGTGTGTTTCTGTGTGGTGCAGTGTCCCCAGAACATACCTGGAGAGGAGAATGTCAGTGTAGTTCTCAGTATCCCGTACTCTGGGACCCTGTGCCCTTCTGAAGGTTGTTTGTAAAGCCTGGGGCACTGGGCAGCTGAATGTCTGCTGAGGTAGCCATGGCTTCCCTAATCTGCAGATTCTCAGTGTTTCCTTCCTGGCACCTTTCTTCATTCTCTCTCCTTCCAGATGCCTTTCTTCTCCTCATTCTCTGTGTTCTTTAGCCACAGCCTTCCAGGAGGAGATCTCATTCAAAATGATCCACAGCTCTTCCTTCTACAATGATTCCTGGGTGAAAATTCGGTACTCTGCTTGGTTGGGTGACTTGCAGACTCATGGCTGGGACATCAACTCTGGCAGAATTATTTTCCTGCGTCCTTGGTCCAAGGGCAACTTGAGCAAGAAAGAGATAAAAGACCTGGAAGAATTCTGCAGGGGGGGCATCATTATAATGCCTCAATTAATTCACAGACATGCCAGTGAATGGCAGCTTAAATGTAAGTTCAATTCCCAAATGGGCAGGTGCAATGTGCTGGGTGAGGGGTGTGTGTCTCAATGAGTTCCTTATTCCAATTTCCCCCACATTCATTCTCTTCAGCATTCTCTGTCTGTACATTTATTGTAACCTATTGCATCTCATTCTCCCTGGGTTATTATAATCTCAACTCTCACACTACATGCTTCCTTATTCTCTTGCTCTCATTGTTTATGTCACTGTCTTTCAACCATTTGCTCACTTCGATTTCCCAAAGAAGTCATTATTTCTTCCACCTTCAACAACGACAAATTACACTTTTTCTAACTTCAGATCAAACCAAAGTTAGTTCCATTGTTTCAAAGCCATCAAACTTCTTCTATTTCTTTTTTTTCACTTCTGCAACTTTGATCTTTTTATTCCCCCTTTCCTCTAATTCACAACCCTCTTTCCTAGATCCCTTTGAGATTCAGATACTATTGGGCTGTGAGCTGCACCCTGGGGGAGCCATAGGAAACTTCTATCGATTTGCTTATCAAGGATCAGAGCTCCTGCACTCCCAAAACAATTCATTGTTGCCATCTCCAAAGGGTGGAATAAGAGCTCAGGATGTGTACAGGGTATTCAATGAGTACCATGTCGCCAAGTACATAGTACAGAAGATTCTCAGTGACACCTGTCCACGCTTACTCTTGAGTATTCTTGATGCAGGGAAGGCAGATCTCCAGAGACAAGGTAAGTCCCATATCTTTCCTCCAAGAGTTTTCTAAAATTACACCTTCCCACCATCCCTTTTAATTGAAGATAAGAGGGAGAAGGGTAATGAGTGAATTCCCAGCATGTGATAGATGTGTTCTTCTAAGCTGGTGGTCGGCAAACTGCGGCTCACGAGCCACACGGCTCTTTGGCCCTTTAGTGTGGCTCTTCCTAAGCCTTAGGAGGATCCTAATTAAGTTAATAACAATGTACCTACCTATATATTTTAAGTTTAAAATATTTGGCTCTCAAAATAAATTTCAACTGTTGTACTGTTGATATTTGGCTCTGTTTACTAATGAGTTTGGGGACCAATGGTCTAAGCTGATGTGAAGATATGAACCTCTGAGTCTGTGATAGATTTCTAATCTGAGTATCTCTCCTGTTCTCTGCAGTAAAACCAGAGGCCTGGCTGTCCACTGGCACCAATCCTGGTCCTGACCATCAGATGCTGGTTTGCCATGTCACTGGCTTCCATCCAAAGCCAATTTGGGTAAAGTGGATGCGAGGTGAACAGGTACAACAGGGCAATCAGCAAAGTGATATCTTGCCCAATGCTGATGGGACATGGTACCTTCAGGTTTTCTTGGATGTGGAAGCCACTGAGACATCAGGCCTGTATTGCCGGGTGAGACATAGCAGCCTAGGAGGCCAGGACATCCTCCTCTACTTGGGTAAGAAACACTGGGGCCAGCACTGGGAGAAGGGGTAGATGGTCCACAAGCAGAGCAGGAGACCCAAGTAAAACATTTGGGATTTATGGGCTCCAGACCCAAAAGAATGAAAATAATTAAGTCAATAAATAGAAGAACTGAAAATGAGAGACCTGCAGAAGTAGGAAGATGTTGAGGGTTAGATGAAAGATTCAACTCTGAAGAGGGAGGAGAGAGGAAACAAGAACAAAGATCACTGAGGCGAACACTCAAATAAAAAAGGCAGACCAGGGAAAGGCAGTAAACAGAGGGTGGGTTTGAAATGACACCTTGTGTGCACCCAAACCCACAGAACATCATCAAGGCTCCGTGGGCTGGATCATCTTGGCAGTGATGGTGCCCCTGGTGCTTCTGACAGCTCTTGCATTTTGGCTTAGGAAGCACTGGTGAGTTTTTTGTGCCCATCTTTCCTATTCTTTCATCCACTCCCTACTTGTCTTCCCACCTTTCTTCTCTCTCCTCTTAGTCCTTCTTTCCTTAGTCCCTTTCCTTCTACTCTTCAATTCTCACCTCCACCTCATGCAGAGTAACTTCCATCTCTGTTCTTATCAGGTCACACTGTAAGCCGCCTGCCATTCTTCTTCCTTTGGAATGAGATCCAGCAGCCCTGGGATTCCAGACATATTTAAACGCAGCATGGCGACAACGTCAGTTCAGCTCTCCATGTACAACTTTGGTTGCTTATATGTTATTTGTGTGTTTAATGGTTGGTTATTAATATGAGCTAAAGGTAATTTTGCAGGACTTGCTTTCTGACCTAGTTCTGAGATAAAAGTTGATTTTTAACTCTGGATAAAATCAAATCCTAGCAACCGCTATATATTGAAAAATTGATGAATCTCAGGCCATTTCAGATGTCACTACTTTATGGGGGCCTTCCCTGATTCACAAGTGGAAGCAGCGTCTGAACTCCCACCACATTTTCAGTGGACTTTGCTGAATCTACTTCTCACTTTTCATCATTATTGCAGTCATGTAGGCCCTTTTTCATCTTCTAAGTTTTAAGCTTGAGAGCAAAGTCTATGTCTTTTTAAAATTTGTATCATTTTCAAAGTATATAATTGTATGTAATATGCTTTCAATAAAAGCTGTGTTAAGTTTGCCTAGCATTTACCATTCAAATCAGGTACCTAAAGTTCTAGAGCAAAAAAGGAGGAAGCAATAATGAGTGACAATATTATATATCCTGCTACTTACACAAATGAATTTTTCCATCAATATGTGAAAAAGAATGTACTATTTATAAGTAAATTCAGGCTCGAAGTGTATGAAAAGAAAATTTGAGGCAATATTCACAACATTACACAGGAAATTCAGCACTTCCAATGGTCCGGTTCACTACACTGGTCCAAGCATCAAGGAATGGATCTTAAGTTTACTATAGTTCAGTAAATGCAGTAGTGGCAATTTTCTTGTTATTTTTTGGTTATTTCTTTAACACAAGAAAATCTTGACAAACCAGTCCTAATCTTGGACATAAACAACGCTACACATTCTGCCATTTTTTTTTAATTCTTTGGATTAAAAGCCGACTATTGAAAAGAAAAAGCCTGTCTTGTTGCCAGTTATTACACTGGTAGCAATAGCACCTTCTAAAAGGTAGATTTGGCTTGTCATCAGTGTAAGAAACATTTTAAACAACATAAACAATCTAGAGCAACAATAATTTTGGCATCCATCCTCACAACAGTAACCAAAAAGGAAAAAAAGATATTTTTAAAAACATAACTGCTCACAAAAAAAAACCAAAAACACGACAAGCAACAGACTCAGTCATGATCAAAACCAGTAAATTTACATGTCTTTATCACAAATTCTTTATGGGTAAAATAATAACTTAAGACTGATAAAGTAAGTAACCACAAAATAGCTCCTTTTGCCAAAATACCAAAATATACATGCCACCTATTTCTTTTACTGCAATGGAAATACATTTATTTAAATTTTAAAAAATTTAAGTTATAGTCCCATTGAGGTTATTCTGATTTACTTCCTGTACAGTTTTCTATAGAATAACAATTATAGAATGTAATTTCAGAAAACAGTATTGAGACCCATTAAAAAATCAATGCCTTGTGAACTA